>NC_133619.1:114560687-114650687 GCF_048593235.1 Sminthopsis crassicaudata | reverse complement strand
CTGAAGAACACTTATGATTAATTTTAAAGGGATAACAAAATCTTCTATTTGTGTTTATGAAAAATGTTCATTCAACTGGTAAATTTTAGGATTAAAAATCATTACTTGGGGTAACTTTTTAACACATGCAAGTAAATCATGATAAAAAGAAAAACATTTTTAACTTTTACATAAGGCATTATTCAATGTTTATCTTCATTCATAATAACTTCACACCATAAATGTTTTTGATTAAGTTATCCTGACAGAAACAGTTTTGATGCCTGTGAACAAACTGACCACTAAGCATTTGACAGTACTTTTTATTAATTGGATAAATGAATTGTGAGATGTGTGATTGCATGATGATGTACTCATTTAGCTGTTGCTTTTTTCTTTTACTAATCTCTGTCATATTGAATTTATAAATGAAACTGAGTGACCTTTGAAACCATGATGGAAATGAAGAGATAAACACAACTTGAAAGGACAAACCAATTAATATCAATGTGTTTGTTACACATACAGAAGAAATTTTCATCTTTCCCTATCATTGTAAATCTTGGGGGTGTTTTTGTTAAGTAAAAGGAAGCACGTGTTCTGTTAGGTAGGTAGAAGTCTTAAATTCATCCATCTATACAGTATATCCATATGCAATATTATATTAATACCTCTGTTTGCTTCAGTGCTGGAGTCTGGAAACTTCAAAATAAATTTGAAAATGACCATTTATATTACAATGCACAAAAAGCTATGAAATTCCATAAATCAACCTATATCATTATCAAAAGTTTTGCTAAATTAGCTCTGTATTTCATTTACCAAGCTCATTACTGGTTTCCTTTTATGCTTTAAAAATAACAACTTGCTTTCAGAATTTATAAATGCAGTATATAAATCATATGAAATGATAAAATAATTATATATCATCCTGAAATTGATGCAAGTATTTTGAGTGTTTTTTTTTTTTATTTCAATATCTCTTTTTGTTTACTTCTTACATTTTTTATTTCCTCTGACTCTCTATTATAGCTTCTTTTCTTTTGTGGAAGAAAAAACATTCTGCCAATACAAGGATTTTGGAACTATCTTATATTTAATTCTTTTTTAAACGCTTAATTACAAAATATGATCAATTTAATGTAAAGGTTTCAAAATATCACCATTGATACACAACAAGAGAGGGAGGAAGAAATGCAAGTTTGACATTTAAAAAAAAAAAAAAAAACTAGTATAGAAAGATTTTCACTACTAACTGATATTTAAAAGAGTTCCCTGGAAAAGTGAACTCGGAAATGTTGAGGAGTGCCTTGGCAATTTTCCAGAGCATTTACTACAAAGCACAACTAAGCAGTTTCTAAGTTACATCAGCTGAGAAAAATATGGCCTAAACATAGCCTAACCTATTTTGATTCCTTAGCTAAACACTTGCATCCTCTCATTAATATATATATGTTAACTCAAATCATTTATTAAGTACCTACTATGTACCAAACATTGTGCTAGGTGCTGGAAACACAAAGATCAAAGGAACTACAAAAAACTTGTTTAGTTTTTCCTTACTGGATGAACTTGGAGGGGAAAAAGCTTTGTCTAGCAACTAAAGAAGGTTGACAAACAGAAAAACTATAATTTACAGAGAAATATGACTGATTTTATAATGTGAGTACTTCCCCATTCTCCTAAATAGACATTAAAGTAATTTACCATTACTATATAAATTCATGAATTTCTGTGGCCAAAAATATTCATCACTGCTGGTCAGCTTTCATACTGTGGATCTCTCTGAACTTAGATAGGCTTAATATGTAGATAGCTGTCTCTTGTTTGATCCATATTGGAAGATATCCTGTTTGATAAGATGTCAGAACTTGCATTCCATTTGATATAGAAGGATGTGAATGACCTTGAAAATCTCCCATCATTTTTCAAATTAGATATTTTATAAACAGTTTTTACTAATTAACTGTGAACCTTACTTGGGAGTGAATAACTAAAACACACACACACACACACACACACACACACACACACACACACATGCATATATAAAATTATTTAAACTTTTTGTAAAACTTTGATTATATAGGATATGTTTGGTTTTAGGGCACTCAAATTAACAGCAATTTTTTTCTCTTTTGCTATATATCCATGTAAAATCCTCCTTGGCAACTGAGATATTAATGGAAATGATATATATCTTATTTTAGAAAAAAGTGTAGACCAAACTATAGCAAGTAACATTGACTAAAAGCAATTACTTTAAAAGGATACTGTTAAGAATCTAAGAAAAATGATTCCTTTGACTAGTTGTTTGTCAGTTTCTGTATGGTTTTTATTGATTGCTCTTGAATATATAGCCCCATGATTGAAAATGTTGCTGCTAATGTTCTTTTCTTTAGAATACTGTATGCATTTCCTATGAATGATAAGATAACACTTATACAAAAACAAAATTCTCAATAGAAGTTTAAAATTACTTCAAACTGTCTAATGCTATTAAATCTATAGCACTGAACATGAATGAAAATAATCTTCAAATTGAAATATATGTCTTTAAGATACTTTGTTCTGCATTTTTTGTTATTTTGCCTGTGATTCAATTCATCTGAATGTGTCCAATAAATAGTAAAAACTAGTCATAATTGTGCCATTCATTAATATCTTGCAATCATTCTCATGTGAAATGTAGACTATAAACCAATATCATGACATCTATTTATCTCCATGACTTTTTTTCCTCTTTTCAAAGTCTGGAATAACTTGCAATTTGAAATTTCTCTATTGCTAATGCAGACTTTATCAAAATGCAAACCAGAATATATATTTTAAAATGCAAGTGACCAAAGAAAGAATAAAAAATGTTCCATTGATTAATAATAAACAGGCAAAAATCATGAGAATAAAAGAATAACCAATGAAGCAAATATAGTCTCACAGGATCACAGAAAATCCACTTTGTACATAGAAATTAATTCTATAAAAAGGGACTGGACTTCAAGGCAGATTCTCTTTTATATTCTTGCCTGATGTGAGTCACAGAATGCCCTAATACTCCTAAACAATGTGTCTACCTATGCACTGTCCCAAAATAATATATTGCCTTTTCTTTGTATATCTAAAAAAATGCTAATAACCCATTGGGATAACTTCCATGCAAAGTAAGTAATTTTGGAGGCATCTCTAAATGTCTATGTTCATCTACCCTGGATGTTCATATGTATTTATGTTTATCTTTGAATATCATTAATTTATGAAATCATGAAATTGTTTTCTTCTTGTTATAGTTTTTTAACCTGCTCATAGCTATCTGAGATTTTTGAAAATATACTTATATATAGACAATTAAAATTATCTTTAAGGCATTTAATGCTTTTTAATTTAATCCAAAAGTTCATGGTATTTTGTTCAGTTATAGGAGAATTCTATCATTGGTCTAAAAGACCAGCAACAATTTTTTTTTTCCCTTAGACTTCCAAAACTTCCCTTTGTTTCCTCAGGACACTAATGGAAATAAAAGATCATGATAGAATGTTTCCTACAGATGGTTAATTTAATATTTGCTACAGAAAGAACTTTGTTTAAAAAAAAAGTCAATAAATTCACATAATGATATGAGCTTTTTGATATCTTTATTCTAATATATTGTTTAATTGGTAGACTTAAAAGATGCATAAGAATGAGTGTGCTAAATTTTGCATTTATGTTAAAAAAAATTAAATTACATATAAGATCATGCTGCTACTGAATTAAAAAAAAGTTTAGTCATATTTTATTCTATCAGAAAAAATACATACTAGTAGCTAAAAAAAAAAAAAAAAAAAAACCAGACTTAGCTTTATTCAGATCACATAGCACTTACTTTAATTGGCCCTTAATAAGCTTGGTTTAACTGGGATTTAAAGGAAGAACAGTGGTCATTAACATTAGCCAGATTAAGACTCTGTTAATTACCATTGAAAGATAAAGTAATATGCAAAAAGGTCTAAAATATTCCCATACTTACAAACTGAAAAGAAATGTGAACTTTTTAAATAAGAGTATATTTTTATATAAAGTCTTAGATAAAGTGATTTTATATTCATATAGATGATAAGCAACAAATATTTTCATCACAATCCCTACTTCAAATTTATTATAACTAAAACTTTTTTCATATTTTATTATAAATCTATGAATCATTTTTTTTAAATCAAGCATGCAGAGTATTTCCTTTTTCTAGTATCTGTTAAATAGAACTGTTCACAAGAAAATAAAATAACTTTATTACATACCCATTTCAAAATATTTCATCCTCCTTAAATTTGAGGACCTTAGAATTCTATTCTTATTAAAACTATGTTTTTCTTTTTCACTCTAATGTAGCACAGTGCCTGATCCATAGCAGGCATTTCATAAATGCTTGTTGACTTGATGTTTAATGTTTATATTTAATGCCTCTTTAGAGTAGAAACATAGCATAGTGGATTTTAAAAAAATAATAAAACAAAACAACTCTAGTAGCAAGAAGAACTGGGTACAGGAGTAGTCTCTTATTCTATCCATGTGACCTTCTGGTGTCCTATGAAACTCTAAGATTATAAGATACAGAGTCTTCAAGGCCAAAGTTAGTTTACTCTTTGGGAATTCTTTATACCTCTAAAACCATGTCTAGCCTAAAGAATTCCTTTAGTTTATGAAATATATTACTGGTATACATAGTGATGATCCACATTTATAAATATGCTGATTAAATTTCTTAATGTACATGGCAGTCAGGAAATTTGAGTTCTAATCTAAGCTCTGTGAGCAAGTTTAGAAGATTATTTGATATTAAGAACTTAATAAGGGAATAAATATGGCCACCTTGGGCAAATCATTTATGATAGAAGGAATGATTAGAAGAATCGAGGTGTTTTGTTTGGATAAGAGAAGGCTATAAAAACTGTCTTTAAGTGTCTGAAACACTCTTGTCATATGAAATAGGGATTACAGATCTACTTGGTCCCAATAGGGTAGAATCAAGAGTGATGAGTGGAAGTTCCAAAGAGGAAAATTGAAGTTTGATGTTAGTAAAATAACTTCCTAACAATTAAAATGAGTAAAGAATGAAATGGATTGTCTTAGAAGGTAACATGTTTCCTTTCACTAGAGGTCTTCAATAAAAACCTGGCTGACCACTTGCTTGATATATTATAGTGAAGATTATTTGGGGGGACTTTGATTGAGCTAGATGGTCACTGAGGAACTTTTCATTATTAAAATTTTGTGATATAATTTTTCTAAGATTCAGATTGTTCATCTATAAAATGAGGACATTGATCCATGTTATCTAGATATTCCTTCATGTTTAAGATTCCATGAGAGCCTTATTTTTTTAAATTTCATGCATCAAAAATAGCTCACTGGCTAGGAGAGAGGTGAATGTTTTCAGAAAAGAAGACATAGTAAAAACAAAAGATTTCTATAAAATTAATTTCTTAAAATATTCTATGTGAATAGTACTGAAATTATATAATAGTAATTTCATCAAAAAAAATATTCTAAAGTACCTTAAGGTCATAATAAGTTAAATACTTTATCTTTAAGAGCTAATCTTAAGTAAAACTATAGAGTAGGCAATGATCATATGATCCTCCTTTGGTTTCCCCTTTTTATCTACTTGGAATTTATTTCCTCACACAATAATGACAGCTGTTATTTCTATAGCATATTAAATTTTGCTGAGTGGAGTTAGGTCCTATTTTGCAGATTAAGAAAACATGGGTAGCCAGAGATTTTCCCAAAGTCACAGAGATTTTATATATCTATATATATCTAGATCTAGATCTAGATCTAGATTTAGATCTAGATCTAGATCTAGATCTAGATCTAGATATAGATATCACTCTATCCAGTACAATGTGCCACAGTTGAAACTGTGTTTTATTTTAATTTTAGATAGCTTTTTGTTGGCAATCAGTCTGCCTAATTTAAAGTGACCTTGGCGGGATTTGAACCCACATAGATGATTCCTAGAAAACAGTGTTATCAAAAGTAATGAATACCCTCAGTGGAATTTAAGGACCATAGAATTAGTACTTTTGACAGAATGCTATAAATAAATTATTTTTGTTTCTTCACAATTTTAAAATAAGGCAACTTCAAACTATGATCTTTGTTTTATAAATCGAGAAATGTAGGTCTTAGAAGTTTGCAAAGATTTTCATGTGTATGAAAAACTCATCAATGATGTAGAGAATTGAGAATTTGTTTCCTCATTTATTTGGCCTGTGATCTAGTGATCTAGTTATATAAATTTACCAAATAAGTTGTAGAATATGACTAGTCATGATCTAAGTCATGATATGATATAAGCAAACAAATAATTTTTAGAAAAAAGAGAAAGGAAGAAAAGAGGACGGGGAGGGGAAGAGAAAGTCAAGAAGGAGAATTCAGAGAGAGATAGAGAAGAACATAAAAAAAAAAGACAGAGAAAAAGAGAAGAGGATGAAATGGGAACATAAGTGGGATGGATAAAAGAGGGACAGTTGTTGATAAATTCCATCTAAAAGAATACAAAATTTACAAAGTATTCTGCAATAATTAATTCTGCCTGATTAGTTTAGTGCTTATAAAATTAGACATTTCTGTGAAATTTTTGGTACACAATTCATCAACTTTTATCTATTCTATTTCCTTTTTTATTAATGATATAATATCCTATTGAAAAATCTCTACAATAAGTGAGTTGTTATCCCTTAATTTTCCCTGTTAGTGATGCCTTTAATCACTTTTTCCCCTAAAATTTAAAGACTAATCTCATAACCACAAGGTATCTTAGAATTTTCTTTGAAATTAAATCCTAAATTTCACCATCAAAAAAAGAGAAAATAATGACAATAAAATTAATTAGTCTTATTTTTCCTTCCTTTGCAAATAGAAAAAAATTACCAAAAGTAAAATGAAAATTCTAATTTAAAATTGTATTTAAGATCGCTTGTTTATAAAGTAAAAATATGATTCCAACATGTGAAATATTATTTCTTAGAATAAGGACCCTAATAATGAATTGACTTTATTTCAAAAGATTGATATTCTTCTAGTAACTGGGCAGTGATTACAACCATGGACCCATATCTTGGAAAGAGACTTCTCAAAAGTGATTAATCCTAGATGATGTTATAATGTGACCACTAGTCTTAAAATATTTTAAATCTTTGAGAGGAGGTAATATCACAGAATTTCAAAATGTTAGAGTGATAAAGGTTTTTAGAAATCTAATCAGTCTTCTAACTAATTTAATCTAATCAATCAATAAGGACTTAAGTGGCTACAGTGTGTTAGGCACCTTACTAGACACAATTCAAAGACAATTCATTTCTTTATTCATTTACTTATTCATCATTTATTTTCTTATTTATTTACTCATTCATTCTCTATTTCATTGAGCAAACTAAAAGTAACATTCTCTTCTCTTACCTCACTTTGGTGAGGAAAAGAAAAAGAAAAATAATTTGTACAAATTAAATATTAAAGCAAATGTTCTAAAAATATATGCTTTCATTGCATCCTGAGTCTATCACCTCTCTGTCAGGAAATGATGTTTCAGCATTGATAATGTGATGTTATTATTGATTATTGTGTTTGCTTTGGATTCAAAGTTTTTTTTTTTTTAAAGTTAAAACTCAAACTTCTTAAAGACAATAATAATGTCTTCTTTTCTATGTTCCAATTCATAGAGTTCATATAGTAATGGTAATATACTGAATGTCTACTAGACAGTGAATTAAGCAGAGATCACAACAGTTCTTGTGAAGGAGAAACAGAGATAAGAGAAACAAATAATAATTGAAATAGGAACAACTTCATATTTATCTAAGTAGATCCCATCTATATTCACAAATATTACATGTTTACATCATATTTACTGCAATGGCCTTCCCTTTTTTATCCAAAATATCTTTATTTGAGTATAATCCACTTGAGGGAAGAGACTGTCTATTCTTTTATATTTTTATTTCCAGTGTCTTGCACATAGTAATGCTTTAATAAAATATGTTTTCATTGATTTATTCAGTTATTCAGTTATGTTCATGAATAGGGTTAATAATTGACCATCAAGATTTGTAATTATATATGGCTTGTTCTTTCTTCTTTTCTTTTTCTCTTTCTTCCATTTTTGCTCTTTGCAGAAAATGTATATAGAAACTTAACAGAAAAAAGAGGTAAGGAAAGAAAAGACAAACATTTTATTCTTATCCTCATTGCTTGATTTCACTTAGACCTACTTTTAAATTCCTAATATTCTAATTTTCATGAATATTCAATAATGCTTTTTCATCCACTGACCAGAACTATCCGCTTCCCTTTCAAACACAATAAGTGTTTTATTATTAAAATGTTTTATCAAAAATTATTTTTATATGTAGCTAACATTGTTCCTTTTACAATGTAACCCCACATCCTATACGTCTTTTTTCCTTCATTAAAATGTGTTTTCCTTTAAAGGGGGAACTGTCTTACTTTTCTCTTTCTATCTCCAAGCTTGGCACAGTGATATGCCGAACATATGTTCTTAATGGTTCCTTTCATAGCAGAAAGAGTGATCAATTTGGAGTTAAGAGACCTAGGTGGATTTGAGTCTAGCCTTAGATGCTTATTGGCTACATACTCAAGAACTTAGTCTGTTTTGTTACCTATGTTATGGGGGTGGTAGTGCTTGAATTACCTGCCTCAAAATGTTTTGGGGATGAAAGCACTTGAAAGAACAAAATAAATGAGTCATTATACTCTCTATGATGGTAAATACTGTTAAAAATAATAGTTAGTTTTTATATAATCCTTCAACTTTTGTAAATGTTTCCACATGTTAACTCACTTGATTCTTACAACTATCCTTGTGAGGAAGGTGCTAATATAATATTATCCCGATTCTACAGATGTGAAAACTGAGACAAACAGAGGATAAATATGTAGTTGAGGCTTATTTAGAACTTGGGTTTTCCTCATTTCAAGTCAGGTGTTCTTTCCACTGAATCAATTAGTTGCTAATTGATCATTGCTTTCAGTTTAATACTGAAAAAAATTCTTAGACCATTACAAATTCAAAATTTAGTGTTCTATCATCTTGGTTTCTTTAACCTTCTGCACTGATTTTACAGTGATTTAGAATACTGAGATTAATAAGGGTGAATAGATAGGCAGACCTTGGATTAATGTGAATAGCACTTTGATAAACTATATATAACAGTTCACTAGACTGGGAATAAGGACAGCTAGTTATGGGTCTGCTATAAACTGCTTTTGTGACCTTGGACAAGTGACTGAGTGTTCTTTCCTGGGCTTCATTATCCTTATCTGTAAAAAAATGAAGATGCTCATCCAGCTCCATAAGTCTATAATTCTAGGGTGATTAGTGTAATAAATGTTGACTTTTTAAAAATTCTATTTTAAAAATCTATTTTAAGGTCTGTCTTTAAAAGTCAAAAAAGCACCCTAGTTATGGTATTGATTTATATAGATAAGTGGGGTTTTTCTATGTCAGGGACAAGATATGAAATCAGTGTTTTTAATCAATAATAGAATTTAGTGTGGAAAAAGCCCTCAAAAGTCCAAAGAGATTATTGTGATCTAATATCATACAAGTAGAAAATGAAAGAATCAGGACTCAAAATCTGTGCCTAGTGACTTCCCTCCCACTGTTATTAGCATTATGTCACATTTTCTTCTTATAGTTCAGAAAACTAAGTAAAATTAACAAATGGAAATATGATCAAAATAGTCTTACCTTTATTAATTTTATTTTCTCTTTATCTTGTCTAATAATTCATCTTTATTTTTTAAACACCTGCTTTTTTATGCATCACTCCTCAAGTGATCTCACCTACAGTAACATTTATCTTCTATATTTGAGTTGTTGTTCTATGCAGTATGTTCTTTGGAGTTATACTATAAACTCTTTGTGGCAGGGACCTTGTATTTTTATATGCTCTATAAAGCACCATGCATACCTAGGGCATTTTATGAATAATAATAAAAAAGAAGCAAGAAAGCTTCCATCAGCAGGGTTTTACTTTGCATGGGAATGTAAGGATGAATTTATGCCATTATACATATTTCTGTTGCAAAAAAAATCTCACTAATTTACCAAAATTATAAATTTTAAATATGGTGAAAATACGGTATACTAATCCAGAAAATTCACTCTGCACAGAAGTAAATGGAGCAATACTGTTTGCTTGCTTTTGCCCATTTCAAAAATTGCCAGGTCTGACATGTGGTTCATAAAATCAAACATTTCCTAACACAGCTGTGCATGAGGAAATGAAATACTGCAGGTATAAGAAACCACCTGTTTGCCAATACAGGAGTTGCAAAATGATAAACAACAGATTTTATACCTATCCTTTTGCTAAAGTCTGTTATGCTCTGTGCTCTGGGTACATAGGTCATTATAACTTCAATTCGTCAATCATGAGTTTTGCTTATGAATTGAAAGAAGAATAATCCTCTAGATGATTGATTCATTGATAAAAACAACTGTTTTTTTTCCTATTCAATGTGCAAAATGACATCGAACAAAACTGCCAAAGACAACCTTGCAATCAATTTAGTTTTAAGAACCCAAATTAAAACCTACCAAAAAAATCTTATTTACTTTAAATCTTCTCTTTTTTCCATCTTAGTCTGGGTTCTGAAATTCACATGGATTTTTACAGTATTTTCCCTTGATGAAGAGAAAGCCTGAAATATGCCATAAATCATACTGAACTATCAGAGAAATTCAAATTGCTGTAAGCACAAGAGCCAAGGGAGCTCTTACTACACTTTCTGAACTGTAATGCAACATTCTGAATGAGATCATTGCATCATAATCTCATTCTGACTGTGCTTTGACTTGTATTCAGGGGTTCAGATATCAAAGAGAGAAGAAAGACATTGTCAATTTAATCTTTTTTTCTCACTTTTGCATTAAACAAATTATTGAAAAAGATATATTAACCAACATGAAATATTTCAAGAGGAGAAGAATTTTTGAAAGTTTTCTTGATCCTCAAAGAAATCAAGCATCTTTTGTATGAACAGTCCAAAACTAGACAAGTCATTTATTTATTTATTTATTTTTCCCTGAGGCTGGGGTTAAGTGACTTGCCCAGGGTCACACAGCTAGGAAGTATTAAGTGTCTGAGACCAGATTTGAACTCAGGTCCTCCTGAATTCAGGGCTGGTGCTCTATCCACTTCATCACCTAGCTGCCCCTAGGTCATTTAATTTAATTAAACTTTTCTTCAGCTTTATATTTTGGACAGCCATTAAAATATTCATTGCCTCTTTATTTTTTCTAAACTTTCTCAAAGAGTTGGAATGATTATGGACTCCGTTTGTAGCAGTGTTCTCTAGGGAATGAAATGATAAAATGGGAAGAAAAAGTGAATAATTTTGATGTTTGGTATAATAGTGAATTCCATTTCTGCAACTGTGAACATCTTGTAGTTTCATAACACAGAAGAAAGCTCTCAGTGTGTTATGCAATTTAAGATTCAGGTCAATCTGGATAATAAAAGTTGAGATCCTGTAGGGAATGTTTTAAAGGACAAAACTGAATATTTTAATGTTATATGCTTATAAAGTCTTATATCTTGTACACAATAGGTGCTTATGATTTGCTGGTTAATTAGAGGACAAATGCAAAACCACTCTTTCTCTCTCTAAAGAACTAAAAAGAATTTAGTCTTTACTTGGTCATCATTGCATATTTACATTTTATATCCTATTGTCCACTTGTTTGGAAGATCCCATATCAACGAATTGTGAATCAGGGTTAACTATGGGATGTCTTCTCATTTCAACTAGTTACATTGTAAAAACAGACAACCACCTTACCTTTCCATACTGTATCTTTCCATTGCTTAATTTTTCACTTTTTGCTTTTCTTTTACTACAAAATACACATTCTCTACCATACATATTATTACATGGCATATGCCTAATATAGTAATATGTTAATAAACTAATATTAATTTATTTCTCATAGCATGATGATGAGTGAACAAGTTTTCGGGTTTTTTTAGCCAAACTGAACATTATTTTATTACATTTTTTAATTTCAGGAATACTTCAGTTGAAAGAATGCCTTTTTATCTTGGAAAATGTGTTGACATTATTTCAGTTCTTCACCTTTTTAGTCAGAATAAAAGCAGCATGCTTCTTTATTTGCAATCAATGCACAGCAATTAGAAAACCATTAATGTGATGGCATTTGACATTAAATAGACACAACTATACAGAGCAGAAGATGGCATTTTAAAAGTTTCACTTTGGTATTAGTCCCTTTCCCTGCAAAATTAGTCCATTCAATATAAAGGTTTTGGATAAGTTTTGTAAGTAAATATATAACCATATATTTGTGGTTATTATTTAGTAAAAGTATTTAGTCTTTTAATCATTGTGAGTTTTTGTTTTTGTTTGTTTAATTTTAGCTTTTTATAAAAGTATTTTACTAAATGTATTTTTTTTTTTTTTTTGGTGGGGGGAGGAATACCTAGGTGGTATAGTGGAAAGAGAAATGAATAGACCTAGTCAGGAAGGTTTCTAGAGTTCAAATCTGGCCATAGACACTTATTAGCTGAGCCTGGACAAGTTACTACAATTAGTCTCAGTTTCCTCATATATAAAAGTTTGTCTGCAGAAAGCAATGACAAACCATTCCATATCTTTGCCAAGATAATTCCAAATGACAACACAAAGAATATGAAATAAGGGAACAAAAACATTTTAGTAGAAGGGCAAAAAGATACCTTTTTTTTTTTTTTTTTTTTTTTTGGTTAGTTGTTTTTACGGTTATTAGCACAATTTGTTTTTTGTTTCTTCTGGGAACAGTGAAAGGCATGATATTTAATGAAAAAATACTTATTGGCTACTTGAATGAAGATATCTGATCAAATAATCTGAGTTCAAATTTTCCCTCTATTGGCAAAAACTTTCTTTGTGATCTTGAGCAAGTCACTCAATCTCCTTTGCCTTCCAGTTTGCTTATCTCTAGGACAAGAGGGTGGACCAGATGGTCTCTGAAGTACCCTTCAATTCTAAAGTTATAATTCTGTGACCTGGACATATTGTTCATAACTTTTTTCTAGTCAAACAAAACAGTAGCAATTTGTTTTGACCATTATCTATAAAATGCTTCTTTGCAATAAATTGATTATTATCCAGTTAAGAAAAAAAGACTTTAGTTCTTTCCCCTACTTCACCCCTCCCCTTAAACTTGAGAACCACTACTAAAGCCCTCTTTTTATATTTGTTTGTTGCTTGGAGAGAAATATGGGTTTAAAGAGCACAAACTGTAGCAAACAGATAAATCAAACAAAATGTGCTTTATTTGGTACTATTGTGCCTTAGATATCATCTTATATTTCTCCTTCCTTTCCTCAATAAACTTAAGAAAGCAGACCACATTTCTTGCTTCCATTTTCCCTTCCCTCATTCTGCTAACCACTTTGTATGGTCTCAGATCTTTCTATTCAATTGAAACTTCCTTCTCTGAAGTTACCAAAGGTCACTTAATTGTCAATTACAATTACTTAATTATAATGCTGTTTTCTTATTCTTCATTCTTCTAGTCTTCTCTGACATTATTCACACTCTAGGTCACTATCATTTTATAATCACCTCTCTGAATATGGGTTCTCTTTTGGCTTAACCACTCCTCAGTTTCCTTATCCACATTATGCCCATTTTCTAATGAAAATTTACCAAGGCTCTATCTGAAAGTTCTTTTTCACCATATATTGTCTCACTAGATCTCTTTGATTACCACTGATTCAATAGTCATCTCTACATAGATGATTTCTAGAGACTCCTAGTCTTACTCTTCTAAATTATCAAGAATCTCACATAAAGAAAGAAAAAAAATATGTCATTTGACATCTTGATCCCCTAGATGTTTAAAATTTAATACATCCAAAATAGGACTCATTCTATCCCCCCTTCCCAATTCACAAACTCTATCAAGAGTATTACTATCCTCCCAGTCCCCCAGGCTTATAATCTTGATGTCATCCTCAAATTCTCAGTCTCAATCACCCCACAAACCTAATCTATTGCATAATTTTTCCATCTTTTCTTAGACAGTATCTCTCATTTATGACTCCTTCACTCTACTCACAAAGCCACAATCTTAGTTCAGGTCCTCAATATTCATGATTTTCTATTCATGCCTTCTAATTTGTCTCCTGCCTCAAGTCTCTTCATTATCACTCAGATCCAACTTTCATTCAAGTGCTAGTGATTTTCCTAAAGGTTAAGTCTTACTATGTCTAGTTATCCTACTCAATAAAGTCCATTTGCTCCCTGTTACCTCAGGGATCAAACTTAAAATCCTCTGTTCAGATTTTAAAGCCGTTTATTACTTTTCCCTTCTTACTTTTCCAGTTTTTTTTTTTAATACTTTAATTTTCACCATACACTTTATGTTCCAACCCCATTGACTTATTTGTAACTTCTCAAAAATTTTCCATATTTTGTCTCCATGAATTTGTACTAGCTGTCCCCCATGCCTGGAATGCTTTAGCTCCCTCATTTCCATCTCATTTCTCGTTTTACAATTCTTAATTCTTACCATTTAGAAGTTCCCCTCTTCCCCAGTTGTTACAATTTTCCCTTTCAGATTAACTCCCATTTACTCTTTATTTAGCTTGTCTCTACTTAATTAGAAACATCTCATCTCTCTCATATGAATTTATGATTATATGTTTCTTGAGGGTACTATCCATATCTATCTGTCTGTTTTTCTGTTTGTCATCTATCTAGCAATCATACTTAAAAAAAAAAAAAATTCTTTGTATCTCCGGTCAACTTAACATAATGCTTAATAAAACACTTGTTGCCTAATTAACTTTATCATAAATGAATGATAGGCAACAGCTCAGACTGGATTTTGTCCTGCTCCCATATACTGTTTCTATGCATGTGTAGGTTATTCCTCATGCATGGAACATATTCCTATCATTTTGTTATAGTTAAAATTCTTTTATTTCAATGTCCAACTCAGGTGCTTTCTTCTCCTGATTCCCCAACTCAGTGTGAGAATCCTTCCTACAAAGTGCTTCTAGACATTTTGAATTTCTCTTTTTCTCTCATAACATTATAATTTGGTACATTCACTTCATTATTTTCCTTGAAGGCTAGACATTGTTTCTCCAAATTAAAAAAAAAAAAAAAAAAAAAAAAAAAAAGACATGTTTAACAAGTACTTGTGTTGAATTGATCAAAAAAGTTTTTTTTTTGTTGTTGTTTATTTTTACTAAATATTATCAATACCTGAGCCTATTGAGTTGTCTAGTCTTTAACTTTGAAAGCTCCCATTCCATGATGTGTCTTGGAGCTGAATTTTTAAAGTAAAAGAGACAATTAATATTTGATTATTGTTCATGAAATACCTTACATGAAAGTATTTCTTGCTTGAAATTGCTCTTGAAAAGCAATTATTGAGTCCCCACCCTACATTGACACCAGGCACCTTTAAGAGACAATTGATTTTGATATTTAGAATGACAACTATTATTCATTATGCAATCTCACTAAGTCTCAGCTTAATAGTGATGGTATAGAAATACATAATAATTCATAAGATAATAATGAGCCTGTACATTTGAATCAGAATTGGGAATGTGGTTTTTATTTTAATATTAAATAGAAGAAATGCACAGTAAGGATTAAATTTGAATACTGTGCAGAAGTTATGCAGGTGAATATTTTGTGTTATTGCAGGTATGAAAATATAGTCTGAATAAATCCTTGAAAAGCACTTTTTAAAAAAGTAAAATTATTTGGTATAATGTGTAATCTTTCCTGCCCCTTATGTTTATTTTAATTTTAATATGAAAGAAATGATCATCCTATTTTCTATGGAAAAGGTATAAAAGTACAACCGCAAACCACTTGAAAGAATTCCTTTGTTCCCAATCATATGAGTGTTGTTGGAACAAAATATTACCACCTGCCAGAAGCTTTAAATATCAAATCAAAAGGCTTACTGCGTCAAAATTCTAAAACTAGAGGTAGTCTTGTTGGATGAGAAAGCTAAATAACTGGATAGTTCCTATAATACATTCACAGAGTTTATTGTACAGTAGAATTGATAGATGTGCTGCTGTCTTTCACTGGAGAATGCTTCATAAATGAAAATGAAGTGTTTAAGCTATGAATGGTAACACCTGAAAAATAAATTCTGATCATTGATACCTCAAAATGGAAAATAAAATTCTGTATACATTTGAAAATTTAGAATGGGGTACTCTCACTATTAAGCCACTTTTTTAATGAAGAAAAAAAGGAAAAGAGAGTAGGGTATTTGACACAGTAGTTTAAAAAAAAAAATCAGTGCTGGTATGCTTCATTAACTGTTTGCATACAAGACAAAAGTGCTTTCTGATGAAGTGTAAAACCAACTTGGGACCAATTTTCCACCACATAAATTCAACATTCATTCTATCTTCTGATATCTTTGAAATTCTAAATGACCAGGACAGTTTTTCATATCTATTTTTTATCGGTAATCACTCCAAATCATTCCATTTTATATCTTCCACTCAGTGAAAATCAAGTGTTGATGGACATTAGAAAGAATTTTCATTGTTTTGGTGATTTTATTCATAGGTGAGAAATAGATTTATTAGCAAAGTAAAAGAAAATAATTAATATAAAGAGGTAATACATACTAAAGTTGATATCATTGTTTTATTTGTCAGTACTTGTTAAACATGACAGTGAGTTCTAAAAAATTATCCCAGTGTTAATCACATGAAAAAGGTGTTGAATGAAAGAAAAAGCATTTATTAAAAAAAAAAAAAAAAAAAAAAAAAAAAAAAAAAAAAGTTTCCTGTGGGTGAAGCACTCAGCTCAGTGTTAGTGTTTAAAATTAAAACAAATAAACAAACAAAAAAGGTCAGATACCATCCTTGCCTCAAGGAATTTGTATTCTAGGGGAAAGTTGATCAGAAAGGTTTTTGTTTGTGTGGGGGATGGAGGGTTAGGATGCTGACAATGGCCTTAGGGCAACTATCCAATAGTAATGCCTTTATTGATGTTTATATATATGTGTGTATATATATGTGTGTATATATACATATATGTACATATTTATATATTTGTATATATATATATTTACTTTATTTTTAATTTGTGAAATAAAGCAAGAATTTCCATAATCTATGGAATTTTTTAAAAAAGATAATCATACACAGAATTGTGGATTTATTATATACAACTTGCTTTTCCTTTTAAATATATAATAAACTTATTCTATAACTTTACTTCATTTTCTTTCTTTCCTTATTTTTGTTTTATTTCCTTCCTCTTTTCCTCCTTTCCTTTCTTTGTTCCTTCCTTCTTTTTTCTTCCTTCTTTTCTTCCTTCTTTCCTTCCTTTCTTTCTTATCTTCCTTCCTTCCTTCTTTCCTTCCTTCCTTTCCTATCTTCCTTTCTCTCTCTCTCACTTCCCTCCCACCCACCCCCTTTCTTTCAGGAATGGGTGAACAGGAGAGGATAAATGCAAGAAGGTTATGGTAGAATGTTCGTACTTGGCTAAAGTCAAGTTCACCAATCAGAATAGCCTAAGGGTAGAAATTCCTGAGCTTAAGGGATAATTCCCTGGAGGAAATCTATCCCTCAGTAGCTTATGGCCTCTCCCATCTAATTTATTTGTACATATTATGTATTTTCTTATCTATATTTATGCTATTTCCCTCCCTCCAAAAGAATTTAAGCTTTTTGATTTATTTCTAATGTTCAGGTCTGAACATGTCATTTTTATCCCTACTCAGTAATTTCCAGCAGCTACCTATCATCTCCAGTATCAAATATAAAATCCTGTTTGTCTTTCAAAGGGATTAACACTTTAGCTTCATATTCCCCTATCTTCCCAGCCTTCCTGCACCTTACACTGCAGTCATGTCTTCTTCCATGGAGTGACAGTGGTCTCTTTGTACAAGACACTCTATTTCTTGGTTCCATATATTGTTATGATGTAGAAATGGTTCTAAGCTCTAAGATATTGTGTGGGGTTGGAACACAGGGTCATATATTATAGATTTAGGGATAGAAGAAACCATAGAAGTCTAGTGCAATACTCTTTTATTGAAGATTAACAAAAACAAAATTTCCAGAGAGGATAGATTTAAGTCCCAGAAGGCAGAGATGGTTTTAAGTGGCAGAGCTAGGATCCTACAAAATTGGAAAACCCAGAAGTTTTAGATGGCTAATTTCAAAAATTCCTCATAAACTTGGCTATAGGGGAGGTATTTTTTTGGTCACAACAATACCATATATTAAAGTGTGAGAATTATGATTTATGTCAACATAGGACATGCACAGAAAAAAAGTTACAGGTGCTTAAAGTTGGGTTTTTTTGGGGGAGGGGAATTATCTCATCTTATATTGACATATTTTGGCATAAAATGAAGCAGTTCTTTGCATTAGAAAGAGTATCAAATCCTATTCTGCTCCATATCTCTGTAATTTCAGCCAAGTCATATGACCTCTCTGGGCCTCAATGATCTCATTTGATTTAAAAAAAAAATCAATAAATTCAATCTATAATTGTATGAATTACAAGGAAATATAGACTTTACAAAAGTGATTATTGAAGTTATTGATAAAGAGAGCAAGAATCATTGTTGTGGGTTATGATGTAGTGAAGCTGACAATGTGCCCTTAAAGGATTAGCAGATAAGTTTCCTTCTATCTAATTGAGGTACATAAAAAAGATTAGGTCCGCTTTAGAAATTTATGACAATGCAGACCCCAAAATGTTATGGAAAATAGGGATGAATATCACTCAGATAACACTTTTAATGTGAAAATGACATATTAATGATTTTTTTTTCTTTAGAGGTATTAAACATATTTTACCAACAAAATATAAAATGACTTAGAGGAAAACCAGTAATCATAATGGTAACAAGAAAAAACTTGATTGAGATACAATTTTTTACTCAAAGGATTAGATATGTTCAAGAAGTAACATATAGGTCAAAATCAGATCCTCAGAGTAAAATAGAACTATTATTTCCATTCCCAATTGGACTGAAACTATAGCAATTGGCAATTCAACATTTTTTTTTTTAAGGAGGTTATTTTTCTGAGAAGAATGTAAATTAAGTTTATAAAATCTATTCTTCTCAAAATTAATTCCACTCTTAACAGCAAATCTTTTTATTAAGCAAATTATCCTTTCCATCAAATACAAACATACTCCCATTTATCTTTACTTTTTGCCCTAAAACTTAGGAAGATATTCCTCGATTTTTGAACATCTCAAATTACCTCTTTTCAAAAAAAGTAAACCCAATGTCATGGCATTATGGGAATTTGTTTAATCCATTGCATGGAACTAATCCAAAAATTTACGTGCCTATGGAATTAGTATTCATTCTGAAACTTTTAATTTGGACAGTTTGTGGATAAATATTCTTGCCTGGAAGAGAAGTGGTGGCTCCTTAGAATTAGGATTAGAACTAGTTATGAAGGCATTTACTCTCTATATGACTTTGAACAAGTTACTTAACCTTTCTGTGCCTCAGTTACCTCATCTGCAAAATAAGGGGTTATTTCAGATTCTAGCTTTCCTCATCTATATGCTGTAATGGAGCATTGACTGTTATTTGGATTATTACTTCCATGCTTTGCACCCTTTGAATTGCTACTTGTTGACTAATAAGAGCAAAATAGGTTTTAAAATGTAATTAATTTCTTAATGAAAGTTTAAATAATCTTTTCAAGATACACAAATATATGCAAAAGTTGTATATTGATCAACTATGTGATCAATGTTCTTTGGTCAAATCTAATTAAATTATGTTTAGTAAGATGCATCATCAAAGTACAATATATGTATGCTAAGTCTTTGGAAAACAATTTTTGTAATCTGCCACTTTGACAAATACTTAAAATATGTAAACAATTCTCTGATCTTTGACACTGATTTTTTTTAAAAGCACTCAAGTTGTTTCTATAGTCAGCCAGCAGGGGTTTGTTAAGCTCAGTTAAGTGCCCACTGTGTAGCTGCACAATGCTAAGTTTTAGGGGTAAAAAAAGAAGGCAAAAGACAGTCTCTGTTTTCATGAAACAAACATGTACAAACAAACATCTAGAATAAACAGAAGGCAATAATAGAGGGAAAATACTAGCTTTAAGGAGGATGAAGAAAGATT
The DNA here is from genome assembly GCF_048593235.1 of Sminthopsis crassicaudata. Lineage (NCBI taxonomy): Eukaryota > Metazoa > Chordata > Mammalia > Dasyuromorphia > Dasyuridae > Sminthopsis > Sminthopsis crassicaudata. Next base: position 114,630,538 of record NC_133619.1, on the reverse strand, counting down.
TCTTATAGAAGATGTAATTTTAACAGGTACTTGAAGGAAGTAAAGGAATCCAGCAGACACAAATGAGGAGGAGGGATTCCAAGATTGGGGGACAGTCAGTATCATTTCCACAATAAAAAGGTGCTTTTGTTGAAATAAAAGGAAGGACACCAATGATGCTGAATTGTATCTGGGGAGTAGCTGGGGAGTGGCAAGCAAGATGTAAAAAGACTGAAAACATTAGGTATCAGATTGTACAGGTTTTTGAATGACAGAGGATTTTATTTTATTTTGGAAGTGATAGGTAGTTTGTCGGAGAGGAGGTGGCATTGTCAGAATTTCATTTTAGAAAGATTAATTTGACAGCTGAGTAGAGGATGGAGTGGAATGGGAAGAAATTTGAGCCTAGGAGACCAACCAGAAAACTAATATAATTATCCAAGCTTGAGGTGATAGGGAAGTGTCTCAGAAGAGAGAGAGAAAAGAAAGCAACACCACCCTAATAACTTTGGATAGGAAGAGACGATAAAGGAATAAGGCATAGGAAGAGAGGATAAAGTTTCTTTTTCTTTTTCTTTCTTTCTTTCTTTCTTTTTTTTTTTTTTTTTTTTTTTTTTTTTTTTTTTTTGGTAATAGCTTTTTATTTTTCAAAATACATGCAAAAATAGTTTTCAATATTTATCTTTGCAAAACATTGTTTCCTATTTTTCTCCCTCCCTTTCTCTTCCCCCTTCCCTAGACGGCAAGTAACCCAATGCAGGTTAAACAGGATCAATTCTTCTAAACATGCTTCCATATTTATCATGCTGCACAAGAAAAATCAAATAAAAAAGGAAAAAACAAACAAGCAAACAACAACAACAACAAAAATTGTGCAAATACTATGTTGTGATCCACATTCAATCCTACAGTTCTCCTTCTGGAAGCAGATGGTTCTCTCCACACATTAGCCATTAAACTCCAGAATATCTTGGGAGGAGTTAGAGGTGCAAAAAATAAACCCAAGTGCTTTTAAGAGCAATTGTAGGAAATGTAGGTAAGAGTATGGTACCCTATGTGGGCAGAGGGAGGAAAGGAGAAAAGGAAGGAAGAAAGGAAGGAGGGAAGGGAAGAAGGAAGAAGGGAGGTAGGATGTCATGCTCCTCTTGGCTAACGCAGGATAAATAACATTGTGGCAATACATCAAAAGGCAAACTGGAATGGATCATTCATGGGTACTTAGAGTATAGAGGTAGATCAGATGACAAAGCCTGTGTACAGTTCTATATCTCCACACAAGCATATGCACAAGCATTTAATATATTCAAGGGGTACACACATATACACACACACACACACAAACACACATACCCAATACCTATCTACATATATACATGCACACAGATATATATCTTTGGGATTTTCAACATATTTCTCTCTCAAGCTGAAAATGGGTACTGAAATGGATTCTAGGACCTCAGTTTACTGATAATTAATTCAGTTTTGTTCTATTTTAGGATTAAAAAATTGATTTCATAGGATAAAACACCTTTCAATCCCCTGAAAAAAAATATTTTTTAAAAAACATCATTATTTGATTCCATTTATTAGCCTTGTAGGAATATTAAATAAAACAAAACAAAACAAAAAACAAAACAAAACAAAACAAAACAAAAAACATGACTGGAAACTACCTTCTTATTATGAGGAAAATTCTGCAGTTACTTTTAGAGCACTGGAAGTCTAGGGAAAGGCATTTTATCCCTAAAGTAAACACTGAAAGTGATCTACAACACTGCAGCTCAATGTAGGCTTTTAAAACTCATCAGGAGGTTTGGTCTGTTTACCTCAAAGAGATCTACGATTTAAGAACTCAAAAAAGGATAGGCCCTGCGGTGTGTGCACACTTACCATATTGCCAAGTATGTCATTTAAAATACTGCCTCCTACCCTAATTTCAGAATAACTTGGATCTCTTAGTAGACTAGTATAGATTGAATCTTAGATTAATCATTGTACATGGTTAGTAAACCTTCCCTTATTTAACATGAGTTAATTTGTTGTTTGAATCTATCCTTTCAATGTGGGGAGGAAAGAAAAACAAAACTAACCCTTTATGATGAGCTACTAACATTTAAGCACTTACATTAAAGCAGTTTTGAATTTCAAAAGAAATATTTTACAAATGCTACCTGTTGAATTATTGTTTTCACATATAAATGCATGTGTATATACACATATTTTAAAAATGTGAACAATGTAGATTTGGATAATAGCCTCTGAAGTATTCAATAAAAATAAATTAGTGAAAAATCTTTTTATTAGGAAGATTAGTTTTTTCATTTGCAACCTACTTTGGATATCAATTATGTGGAATAACAGCTTAAATTTTAAAATTGCTGTCCATTATTTATTTAAAGCATATGATAACTGTGAACCTCCAAGATACTCCAAAGTGGTAAAATATTCTCCCCCATTATATTAATTAATAATTACTAACAAATATAATTATTCTGGTCAGCACACAGTAAATGCTGAAAACCTTATTGACAGGGTTTCTCCATTTAACTGTGATATTGAAAAGATTTTCCCCATTAAACAGGAGTCTTGATTAGCCATTGTTGTGAAATACCATATTCATTGTTTTACTATATGCACATTAAGCATGAGGACTTTTAGCACGTCTGAAGTAACATCTGCTCTGTCTTTTTGTTGCTGGGTTCATGGTATAATTAGCTCTATATTTCACCAAATACAATTTTCCTCCCATGGCGGACAGAGCAGCATGAAGAAAACATAAATAATTGCAGATTAGAGAAACAGAAGGCAAAGTGGGTGTAGATGGTTTTGATGAAAAAAGGGTTAAGGAGAATAGAAGGTCAAGTCATTATTAGGCAAAAAAAAAAAAAAAAAAAGGAATGTAGTTAAAATTAGATATGGTCTTTGTAATTAAGTAAACAACAGTATTTTTTTCTTTTAGTATAATTTCTTTGGGCAAAATATTTTTAACACCTTCAAAGGATATTAGTTGAATTGTGTGTGTGTGTTTTTAATTGGTCCTTTTCAAGGACAAACAACAATTTATTTGTTTTAAAGTTTTGCGTGTTTGTATATGCAAAACAAAATGTTCTGCTTGAAGGAGAGAAATCCTAAGCCTATATAAATCAGTGTTTTCCTAAATTTCCCAGGGTGTAAAACATACTTTCCTTGACAGTGCTATTTGGAAGCTGTTAGAGATTTCAGAAGATTAGTATCACTTTCACAGAATCAAGGTAAACTCAATGATGCTAAGCTAGCCAGATATCTGCAATCCAATACTTTGTTCTTACTGTGCTTTCAATTAATCACTAGTAAAATAGATTTGCATGTCTATATCCATAGTCCCCATTACATTCCTTATAATCCATAATAACTCACTTTTATCTAGCATTTCAAGGTTTACAAAGCACTTTACTTCTAACTACCCTTTAAAGAACTTGGTGCTAGCATTATGATATCCATTTTACAGTTGAGGAAAATAAGGTTTATTAAAGATTTGCCTAGAGCTAGGAAGAATTGGAGGCAGATATTTAAAGTGAGATCTACAAATTCTAAATCCATTTGCTCTTCTCTTTATGTCATGTTGCATATATATATATTTTTTCCCCAAATTTTATTCTTTTTTTGGGAAATTATTCATTTGTATATCAATCTAACAATAAAAAGAAAAAAAAAACCACAGGATGTAAATAAGTATCATAAATTGCTAAATTTTAGAAGTATGGTATATTTTGTTGGCTATCATCATAGCATATTGAAAACTTTCTTAGAATATGCTATAAGGATCAGTGAAAAAGCCTCCTTTATTGGTATAGAAAAGGTAATTTTTCTCTTTTTTTGCTTTTGGTCTATGAATGATAAATTACTTCTTCAAGAGAAAGCAAAGCATTAACTGCTGTTGGCAAGTAACTTTTAACTGGCAGTAACCTTTAAAATAATATAATTAAAAAGTTATTTTCTGGAAAAAATAGTGAGAGATTTCTATTCTTGCAGGTGTTAATCAAAATAGAATAAGAAAATAAAGATTTTTTTCCTTAAGTATTTCTACCTCCTCTTTGCATATAAGACATAAAACTAAAAAATTACCTAGATAAATTTAAAAATCAAAATCCTGAAACAGCAAGAATTTTGACATAATTCATCACACAATTCTGTAGTTGGACAATTTAAAAGAGAAAAATTAAAAATCAACATAAAACAAAAAAATGAAAAGCCATTGTTATTGTGTTTTCTCAGTGAAAGTAACCCCAAAATATACCTTTAATAGCAGTCCATTTCAGCTTTTACAAAATTATTTTTTGGGGGAAATTTTTGGAATTCAGTTGCTATAAGGATACTAGTTTTCAAAATAATAAATGATGCTACCAAAAAAAAAAAACCACAACAACAAAAAAAACTATTAAAATTTGACTCTTCTCTGAATGAGAATTACCATGAACCACTCACTGAGTGGTTTCATAAATCCAGGGCAAATGACAGTGATGAAATGTATAAGTATGGAGAAGATATCCTTCAAAGAACAATTGAGAGGTAAGGGAAATCAACACAAATTGAAACTACTTTACTATGTGCCAATGCTGTTGTGTAGCTACGAAGTAGCATGAAATAGTTTCAACTTTTTGATAAATGAATCAAATGACTTCAGTGTTTCAAGAGGCATCTATAGAATTGAAACTAATTAATTGCCACTCAAGTCAGAATTCTGACATGTCAGATTGAAATTTACCTTGACATAAGTAGGACCTGTTCAATAAATTGATAGCATATACAAATGAAAACTGAAGTTTAATTGAATTAGTACTCTAGGACTATTCATGTATTAGTAACATCATTTTGTACAAAAAATGGGATGCCAAATATCAACTAATTTTTTAAAAACACATTTTTCTTTAGAATTACACATAAGATCCTTTAAAATCTACTTGTTATCCATCTCATCTTTCTATAATATACTTACCAGTAGTCTATAACTCAGACTTTTTAATTGATAGAATTTCTCTGCTCAGCTCCCAACAAATACAACAAACAAAAATGACCTAGGCAATTATAAATAGGATGAATTCATGTTTTAATGCCCATTCATTCAATGGACATAGTGTTAGTGTAGAAATTGTTTTTCAGTACTACATTTTTACTTATACAGGTTGAATTTGTATTGTTGAGGTCAAACTAGGAGAAAATATTTTGATGTTATATATTTTAAAACTGTGGAACCAGACCTGTATTTCTAGATGTTCACAACTAGTGGGGCTATGTAGATGACTATTTCAACCACATCCTATTTAATAGTTGTATAGGCTTGACCATAATTCTCATGTCCACAACATTGAAAATCCCAGAGAAACAGTATTTCCATGGGTATTTTTGTCTTTATTTCTTATTAATCTCAAGAATTCTGTCATTTGTTACTTATATTATAAATTGTAGGAAAAAGACATTCTTCCACCCTTTCCCTCCAATATATTTTGTCTTTTTATTCAAACACACACTTACATTAGATACCAATACAGTAAATTTTCTCTTTTTTGTGTCTGTGCATACAATGTATTTTTATTTATAAAGAAGTTAAAATGAAGGATAACTGAAATGTGCTTGCATGTGTATATTAACACAGTTCTAAAAATTATTTATATAGTAATTCATATGTCTAATGTTCTATCATTTAGGTTAAATAGGAACATTTTCCAATTTTTAAAGTGTTTTCATTTCAAAATTATCTAGTGACATTTTTAGGGAATTGTTTCACTTGTAGAAGTTGAGATTATTTTATTTTGTGCATCATATATCATAATATATCCATTGAAATACAGAACTTGATTTACCTCATTTGATAACTATTTCAGCATATTCTTCAAATCCATCACTAACTATTCTTATTGGGGGTAGATTACTCTCACCATTATAAGCCCAATTTCACTAACCCTGGTTACTACTCAAGGTCTGTTTTCTCCTTAGTACATCACTCATTACATAAGGATGGGACTCTACTTACTCATTTTCCACACCCACCTTAGCCTTTGTCAGTGAGTTGAAAGGATTAAACAAATTCTGTCAATAATGGTTGATGTCACATTTTGCCTTTTTTAGGTTAGCATTTACTTTTTTCCTTTTTTTATCTCATTACTTGTTCAGATATAGTATTTAAAAGGAAAATCATTTGATTTTCAGAAAATTACATATTTTATAAAATTGTGCTAATGCATTTTTTAAAAATTACATGAAAAGCATCAAGATGGAAGAATTAAACACTAAGATTATCTGAATCATATACAGGATGACAAGGTGATTAGGAGAGTATAAAGTCAATTCTGCTGATAGGAATACAATTAATAAGAAGTAAATGTTACAGAGGAAATGGATTCTGGAAAGGTGCAGAGAGGTAGAAAAAGAACAAATTTTCAATCAAAAAGATCTGAGTTCAAATTCACTCCCAGATACTTATAGCTTTGGGACCCTGGGCAAGTTTTAACCTCCATTTGCCTGAGTTTGTGAATTAAATCAATTGTGAAATAGGAATGATAAGAGCACCTATACTATAATATATGCTGTAAGGATCAAATAGGATAATATTTGTAAAAACTGTTTAACATAATATCTGGCACATAGTAGATAGTATTCAATACTTTAGTGATCAAGTAGAAATATCCTTAGTTTCTACCACATGAGGACTTTTGGTCAAATCATGCCTCTAAAGTAAATGATTTTAGTACCCTTGATCAAGTGACTTAATTTCCCTGAGGCTTAGATTTGTTATCTCTGAAATAAATGGGTTGGACTAAGTGGTAACTAAGCTCACTTAACAATTCCACAGCTATAATCTTATCCCAGGCCAGTCATCATTATGACTACTAAGGGTAAGAGATTTCTGCCCTTGATTCTCAGGTCTAGAAAAAGTATGGACCTGGGGATCTAAGGAGATCTCCGAAGGTACTTTCTATATAAAATGTATTATAAATGGTGTTTAGTATTATATTTGAAGTATATTATGGTTTAAGTAAATAGATTTTTGGGGCATCATGGGAATCTAATACCTCTCATAACATTGTTCTCTGGAATAATATTTTGGGGATTTCAAACAACCAAATGTGAAGAAAATTACTGGAAAAAAGTCAGACTCCAATTTGGAACTATATATTTAAAAAGAAAATAGAAGGAGGAGAAAAAAGAGAGTGGGATGGGGAGGGGAAAAGAAGAGAAAAGAGAGGAAAGAAAGAAGAAAACAATGACGATATTAAGATTTGTATAGTATCTGCCATGGATAGGCACTGTGCTAAACACTTTGTAAATATCATCTTATTTGATCCTCATAACAGCCCTAGAAGGTAGATGCTATTATTACCCCTTTTCCATTTTGTAGCTGAGAAAACTGAGGCATAATAGAGTTTAAATGGCTTCCTCAGAATTATGCAGCCAGTAGTAATCTGAGACAAATCTTGAACTTAAGTCTTCCTGACCTGAAATTTTGTATTCTATCTGCTGGACCACCCAATCAAAAAAGAAAAAAAGAAAAAGAATGGTTATGGAAAAGTTCCTTTATTAAAGCCTCCAAGCTTAACAGAATTAATTTTAAAAATATTCTGCTATTGACTCATTTCTCAGTTGTATTCAATTCTTTGTGATCCCATACTAAAATGGTGTGCTATTTCCTTTTCATTCCAGCTCATTTTACAAATAAGGAAACTGAGACAACAAGGGTTAAGTGATTTGTCCAGTGGTCACACAGATTAAGTGTCTGAGGATAGTTTTGAACTCACAAAGGGGAATTTTCCTGACTTCATGCCCAGTACACTTAGCTGCTTTTTAAAAATCTATCAACAAATTTTATAATGTTTTTGAATACATTAAAAATTAGTTTCCTATGAAATTAAAACTGAAATAATTCTAGGTTGAGAAATGTATTATAAAGTGTTGCCTTCCTCATATATATTTATTCTCAGAAGCAAATATATATGAAATGACTAGCTTATTAAATGATGTGCATCTTCAATTGAAACCCAATCAAAGAGATAATTGGTTTATCTTAATCATAGATAAGGTCTCCATATCTTAATTTTTAAAAAATCAAAAACTGAAAATAAGGAAAACAAATAGTCATATTAAGTTTTTTATCTAGCAGATAGCTAAACAGGCTAAATTCTAACAAACTTTTACAGTCATTATTCACTGTTCCAGTTGGGTAAATCCCCATATTTTCAAGGAAAATAATGTCATTAAAGAGATTTTAGATGAAAAAGCAACATTGAAATACTTAAATGTATTATTTCCAATATAACATACCATTAAAGTTTTAGTTAAGGTTTATACATTGCTACTTTAAAATATAAGTACATTTAATTGAATTCTGAAAGTTGTCCAAGTTGTTTATACTAATTATAATGTCACAGTTTATATGGTGAATTATATTTTTAGGTAGTAGTTATATTTCATTTCTATTATATATACATTATAAACATTAGGACATACTTTTCCCCTCCCTGAGGCAATTGGGGTTAAATGACTTGCCCAGGATCATACAGCTAGGAAGTAGTAAGTGTCTGAGACTAGATTTGAACTCAGATACTCCTGACTTCAGAGCTGGTGCTCTATCCATTGCGCCATTTAGCTGCCCTGGACATACATTTTTTTGCAAATGAATATTGAATAGTTTTATATATCTATATCTATATCTATATCTATATCTATATCTATATCTATATCTATATCTATATCTATATCTATATCTATATCTATATCTATATCTATCTATCTATCTATATACATATGTATATTTTAAAAGTCCTATTTCTGCTCATTTGGTAAAAGAAAAAGAATTTTGTAGTGATTCTAAAAATGTCATTTTAATAATGTTTTTGAGCAGGAGCCTAAGACTTGTCAGAAATAAATTATTACAGTTGACCATCATCAGGTGATGAACTTCACTAGCCTAATTCCTATAAATCCTAAAATGCTGAGCCTAAATGGCTTCTTTCCCATGTTTTTTTCTCCAATTCTCCTGACTAAAATTGATCTCTAATCTCTAGAATTAAAGTATCACCCTCAACACTTATATACTTATTGAATTTCCAGAATCTCTCTTCTCTTATAAACATTTGTGCCTTAAACCTGTAGTAGACTGCAATTTTCATGATTTCAGGGATTTTACTTTGCTTTCTTTATAGTGCCTCAATCTGTTGGAAAAACTAGATAAATGTCTGTTGCATGAAAGAATTAATGAAAATTTTTTTAAAAAAGTTTAGTTTTTCTCAAAAAAAATTTTTCTAAATATTGAATGCTGACATAATATACTATAAAAACCTGAAAATTTAGCTTAGTTCTAACATTAACAAAAAAAAAAAAATTATCTATTTAAGAAGCTTATTTTGACATCCAACATTGTGACAACTATCCAAAAAAATAAATTTTATTCTTCATAGGATTTCAGTGTTTTGTGGTGTCATGGTTCATATAAACTAGCAACTTAAAATAAGAAAAACTAACCTCTGTGTGTGTGTGTGTGTGTGTGTGTGTATGTGTTTTACCCTTAATAGGCTTATTAAAATCCATTATTTTTATATATGCATATATATGTATATATAAACACATGTGTATTAGGACAGCTTGAAAACTGGTTAGCTTTGTTAATGGCTGTCTAAATGTAAATGCAACAGGTTCTGCTGTCTTTCCATGACACTAATTAGAAGTTAACATATAGTCATTTCCTTTTCTTTCTCTTCTGTATCTACTGCATCTACTAAAATTCATATGGAATTTTAAATTGTGAGAAACATACATTTCTCCTTCTTTTGAGTAGATCTTGCTTTTGCCCATAATATTTGGATCATTGGGTAAGAACTAGAAGGGACTTAAGGGTCATGTAGTCTAAGCCTTTCATCTTACAGATAAGAAAACTGAGAAAATATAATAGTTATAATTAAAATCAAGGTATAGTTAATATAAATACAGTGATTTTTTTTTGCCTCTGTTCCTTAAATGTATTAATTATTGAGAAACAAAAATGTCATACAAGTAATATTATTTAGCTTTTAATTTAATTTAAATTTAATTTAATTAAAATTTAAAAATAAGGGGTATAGGATTCTTTTTTAGGTATTGTTGAATTCATGATGGCTATATGAATTTAGTTCACAAAAAATGACAGTAGATAGAAACCTGGTCTTAGAGTCAGGAAAATTCTAAATTGTGACACATATTTTATTGACTATTTAATACTCTCTATATGGCTATAAATTCCTTGGAAAGTTTGAATCCTCATTCAGAGATTTAGGAGACACCTCATCTGGAAATTTCATATCAGTGAAATCATTTTATTCTTGACCTATAATCTCTTTAAAGATAGAGGATCAGAAAGATCTTGAGGGATAAAAAGAGTCCTGGAGGCCAATCTTTTCCTGATTAAGACAATCTAGTTATCGCTAATAAATTTTCATTTTCTTTTTTTACTTTTACAATTATACAGATAATAAACTCAGTAACTGTACCCTTTTGTGGGGAGAGCCAATATTTACATACAGGTATTTCTAGTCTTTGAATTATATCATTCCCCTTAAAAATAGAGTGAGTTTCCCTCTTCAACTATCAGCCCTTCAAATATTAAAGAAACTGATCATATCATTTTCTTATTTACTGTTCTCTTTGTTACTAGACTAATATTTGTTTTTACTGTTCTTCATATTATATGTCTTATGCATTTTTTGAGCAATCCAGTTGCCCTTATTTCATCTACTTCATCTTTTCTAGCTCACATAGAAATCATGAGATTTTGGAATCTATATACAAAGTATGAATTTTATTTAAAAAAAGAAATGAGGACTTTATTGCTTTTTCTTAATTAAGTTATCCTGGCTCCTGGTGTTCATTATTTTCTTTTCTACATACTCACAAACTATCTCATAGAAATAATACAGAATCTGCCTAAGAATTTATATGAAATTTGCTAATTTTTAGCTTCCAAAATCTGTTCTCTAAGTTCACTTTCTGGAAATCTGGGCTATATCTGATATTTCCAAATTTCTCATTCCTTTTTCTGATTTCTCAAAGATTATCAATAGTAGTTCCACAATTATTTTTGTAATTTCTTTCACTACATAAAGATGTATTTCACTGGGAACTAATAAACCAAATGAATTTCAAGAATCTCTGTTTTCCCTTTGAACTAATCTTGTACTTAAATTCTGTCTGGATTTTGGTGATTCTACTTTATTTATTCTTTTCCTCTTTTTAACCATTCATACCTATTAATCTTCAATGTCCTCCAAAACTCTGTTCTTTTTTTTCTTTATAAACTCTCAGTGATCAATTTCATCTTCATGGGTTTCAACAATTATCTCTTTTGAAATATTTCCGAAGTCTACCCAATCCTAGTTTTTCTCCTGAGCTTCTGTTCTATACATTACCCACTTGGACTTGGACCGGATTTTTTATAAGCATGTGAAACTCATCATATCCAAAAGAATTTGTTATCTTCCACCACCATAACCCCACCAATCTTTCCTCTTCTGAACTTCTCTACTCTTGTTGAGTTGACCTTGCACAGCACTCCCTCATTTAATCCAATTCACTTGCTTGTCATGGTATCACCTTAATGATGTCAAGGTCCTCTTCAAGAATGAAGGAAAAACAACAGTAATTCTTCTAGTCATCCAAGATCATAATGTTGGTGTCATGCTCAATTTCTTACTTTTACTCAGTTGTCAAATATTGTCCTATTTATCTTTTCAATATGTCTCTACTTATTCTCTTTTCTCCCTTTATATGATTGAGATCCTAGTTTGGGCCTTTATCACCCATGGCCTGGACAACTATAATAATCTTCTAATGTTCTTGCCTCCCACAGAATTATTCTCTGTTATTTCTACTCAACTGCCAAAGTGATTGTTCTGAAGTAGAGAAATGACCATGTTGCCTCATTACTTCAATGTCTACAAAATATTATTTTGAAGATCAAATATAAACTCCTCTCTTGGTTTTTAAAGATGCTCACATGAATTAATCAACATTCATTTATGAAGCATCTACTATTTTTCAGTCATTGTAAATGAAACAATGTCTTCTTATAGTCATGCAAGATACATCAATTCAGAATAAATATTAGATTATAAATATAAATGCAAAGTAGATAAATACAAGTTACTTAAAGAAGAAAGGCACTATCAGATGGAAGTATCATGAAAGGTCTTATGCAGAATGTGTTACTTGAGTTGAATCTTAAGAAAGAGAAGACACAACAAATTCTTTTGGCTAAAAGTTATACTTTTGAATTATATTGAACTTTCATTTAATTTCCCCCCCACTGATTTCTTCTTAAATTTAAAAATTATTCTTTACATTCATTAAATAGAAAAACTTTGGTATCCACATTCTCTTCTACCCTTCAGCCCTTTTCCCACCCATTAAGAAGGCAAACACTTGAAATAATTCCAAACATTTTCATATTAACCATGTTGCCAAAAAATACCAAGAAAAATAAAGACAGTCAAAAAATTACACTCAGAATTCAACAAATTCTTTCTGAAAGTAGATAGAATTTTTCATTATGAGTCCTTTGGAATTTTCTTGGCCTATTGTCATGATCAGAATAGCTATGTCTTTCAGAGTTGATCATCATTACAATATTAATGTTACTATATACAATATTCTTTTTTGCATCTGCTCAGTTTTTGCATGTATTTATATAAATTTTCCAAAGTTTTTTTCAGAAACTTATCCTTATTCCTTATAGCACAATAGTAGCCTATAGAATCATTTACCACAATTTGTTCATCCAGCCCCCAATTGTAATCAAAATGATTCAGTTTACTTTCTACAATCTTCTCTAATTCTGTTTGAAATGGCCCTCATTTTCTGGAACAGGAAGAAACAAGGTTTTCAGCTTGGAGGAGAAACAAAAATAGTATAGGAAAACTCAGGGGAGAAAAATCATAGGTTTAGTAAGGTTAGGAAGAGGTAGCTTACTAAATCTGAAAAGAAAGGGAATTGACTACTCTGTAGAAGATTGAATCACTTGAATTTCATGAGTATCTTCCTTCTTATTTTCTCCTGGGAATTAATAGATATCTTTTTCACTGCTGCTTTTGTTTCAAATAATAATTGGTTTTATAACATTACATTTTTTTCCTTTTCTTCTCAAATTTAATTTTAAAATCCCTTTTGATACATTCAGCCTGTCGCCTACTGCAAACAGTCTTCCTGGTTTTAATCAGCTATGCATCTCTTGACAGGAATCCATCATCCTTTCATTTTATCCCTTCTTACTGTACTTCCTATTAGTTTAGAAAGCAGATGGACACTGGTAAGATTCTGATATTTTAGGGATGCTTCTCAGAAAGTTCATCCTATAGGCACTGTTGGCATGTAACACTAGAAAATCCAGTCTTATCAGTTTTATAGTCATAATTTCTGGACTTTCTAGTGCCATCTTATCACCCCTCTGTAAATCTGATAATTCTCTCTGTTCTCAGGCGCCAATAAAAAACTCCTGAGATTTACTTGGACCTACTAGAAGCCAATTACAAATAATGTTGGATGGTAATCATCCCAACAGGGTTGATTATTACAGTTTGGAAGAAGAAAAAGAACACTTTTAAAAGAAATGCCTCATAGGCTAGATGCAACTCACATTAAGAAACTAATGTCCGTATTTCTTTCTTTTAACATTTTATTTTGCTGTTATGTAGCTGTGTGCTTGGTGAGGTTAGGAAGAAGTAGCTTACTAAATAGTTAGACATGCGACATGGTGTTCTATTTCTTTATAAGACTGAACTCATTTAAGATGGGTGACTAATTTACTTACCCTATGGTCAAACAATTAGAAATAGTAATACCATGGCTGAACACCTATAGTTTTGCATTTGTAAGAAGCTTAAAGGATTTGGAAAAGTGCATAAATGGAAATAAGATAATCAACTACTTTAATCTCTTAATATATTTTACTACACTCATTAAATATTTATTAAGTATCCAGAAAAAAAGGTTAGTACTGAAAAAGATACAAAGGTAAATAAGACATGTCCTTACCCTAAAAGAATTTACCATGTAGAAGCACTGGGATATTTACGTATTTGTCTGTATAAATTAATACAAATAGAATATGATGAGCATTTAGGGAGTATGGAAAGTTTATTTAATCAGAAAAAGAAGTCACTTCATATTGTAGAGAGCAACAAAACTTCATAGAAGTAGCATATGAATGATATCTTGAAAGCTGAATTGTCAACAGGTGGAGATGGAATTTGTGGGAAGGAATTTCAGGTGGCAGTGTGCACACCAATAAAAAAATACCTGAAAGCATGTAATGCTTTGTGGTTATGACAAGTTCATCTAGAATTCAGCAGGAAACTATTTTGAGGCAAAAAAAAAAAAAAAAAAAAAAGCAACTGGAATTGGAATCTGATTGAGGTGGGCTAAAATGCCCTACAAAAATCCTATTTTTTTTTTTTTAATTTGTTAGAAATGGTCACAAAGAGGAAAGGGAAAAAAATATTTTCTCAATGTATAACATTCTTAGTAAGGTATATTGTATATATTACATAGTAGATATTTTTGCTTGAATTATTCTTTGAATATCTTACAAACTTTAGTTATTTGCCAACAAGGGGGTATTGAAACAACAATTAATCTTTTCTGGAAAGGCCAATTTCTTTGGGAGATTTCACAAACAATTATGAATTTGCTTTCTGTTCAACTAGATTATTTATTATTATTATTTTTAAAAACTATATAGATCCTAGTCAATTTAGTTATAATAAATAAGATGTCATTTTAAAGTAAGAATTTAAGCATTACAAAACCAAATCTCTAATTATGACCTCTTTAGATGATTTTAATTATTCCACTGTTTTTAAAACTGAAAGGCCTCATATAATTGTTAAGTTTCTTGGCTTGTTAACCTGTCCCTATGTGAGAAATTCCTTGTTCAGTTCTTACTTGTGCTCAACTTTTTGTGACCTATTTGGGGCTTTCCTGGTAAAGTTACTGGAGAAGTTTTCTATCTCCTCCAACTCATTTTGGATGAAAAAACAAACAACAACAACAAAAAAAAACAAAAAACTGAAGCAAACAGGGTAAGTGGCTTTCCTAGGATCACACAGGTAGTAAGTGTCTGAGTAAGTGTACTCAGGAAGATGAGTTTTCCTGACTTTCAGCCCTGTACACTATTCACTATACTACTATCTGCCTTAAACTATAATAATCTGGCACTCAATAGTTCAAGCCATCCTTTTTCTGGCAAACATTAATAATAGCAATCTTTTAGGCTGTTTTGACTCTTAGAATCTTACTTTTAGTCTTGCTATTGGTCTCAATAATATCAATCTCAAAAAGTAGACTCTATACTTAAGTATGTAATACAAAGAGCCACATAGAATTCTCCATATGTATAACAACTATGTTATTATTATACCCTGAATTTTCCTCTGACTTTTTTTCAATTTATGATTTGAATTAGAATTGTTCCAAGCATAAACAACTCACACTGTGCCTATCTTAGACTTACCTTGTGACTTCTAATCTTCACTTCTTTCAGATATGTTTTATTAATATTAATTTAATAATAAATACTTTCCTGGGTCATAGCCTGATTCCTGTGAGAATGTCTTCATAAAGTTAAATCCCTTCTTTTTCTACACTTTTAGAGATCACTATGTTATGTGATGATTTAAGTAGATGTTAAAAACTGGCATATCTAGAGTAATAGTATGAAAGAAATAAATTAAGCTAAATGAGTGAAACATTTTAATGAAGCATTTTCTGAGGAAAGCCTACATGTAAAGAGAGAAATATTAGAGAATCTAAGTAATCTGGATAAACTGAAGCCAAGAAAGAAAAAATTTAGTTTTGATGGAATACTATAAAATCATAAAAGGATTAAATATTGAGTGCTAACAAAATTGAAGTGGAAAAATAAGTGGAAAAATTATTTTACTGCAGTGTTTTTAATTATCTGAGTATTTTGAGAGAATGAAAAAGAATTATAGAATAATGCCTTTAGAATTTTGATTTGAAGCAGATTTGTCCTGAGTTTGGGGAATTTACCTTTTCAGATTGTAACATAAACATGTCTCATCCAAGTTTTTAACTGGTCTAATATATATATATATATTTATATTTATATGATAATATTCACCAGGCAGTTGCTAGAGCAAAGGCTGTCAACATTTCTGATTCTTGAGTAGAACAGAAAAAAAAAAAAAAAAGTTTAGTCCATCTGAAAAGTGAAAGGACTATTATTAATTTTTTCCATTGATAAAGAACCAAAATTTGAGTGAGTAATTTAATTTATTAAAAAAAAAGTTATCAAGATTTGACATGCCACACATTAAAAACAGTGTCAAAGGATAAATAACTCAAAATACAAGGAAATACATAATGAAAATATAAGACAAAGTGCAATATTACAACATAAATGTTAAGGTACTGGTAAGATCCTTACTGAGTACTGAATTTGCTGTCAGAGTCCTTAAGTGCAAACTCTAGCTCTGTGACTTTTGGATACTCACTTTGCTTTATTATATATACTTCATCAGTAGGTAGAAGGAATTGGTTTTTATGATCTCTGAAGTTCCATTCAATTCTATACAATTTGTGTGCTAAAAAGCCACCAAAGTTACTTTCCTCGGGTGCAATTTTGTCACTTGTCACTGTCCCTTATTCCAATAGCTCCCTTTTATTTCTGGGATCAAATAGAACATGCTCTAATTTGGCATTCAAAGCCCTTTATTTATTGCCTAGTCCCTTCCTACTTTTCCAGTCTTTCTAATTCTTTCTTTCATATAGTCTTTGATTCAGTCATTGCTGACTAACAAGAAAATCCAACTCTGAGTTCCAAGCATTTTCTTTGGCTGAATCCTAAGCCAGGGATTCTCTCCAACCTTCTTTCCACCTATTGAATTCCCTGACTTCCCAAATCAAATCCTATATATTACAGGAAACTCTCTCAATTACAATGCCCTCTCACCAGAGTTGAGAGTTTAGTAGCCTTCCCCAACAATACTAACCAAGGCAAATAAGTTTAATGGGGGAAGAAATGTGATTAGAAATAAATGTTTTGCTAAATTTTAGTGTTCTTTTGTTTTTCTTGTAGGAATACATGGCATTCTATTAAAAAAAAATTAAAATGGCTAGTAAGGGACAGTGAGATGGTGCAGTGGATAGAGCACCATCCCTGAAGTCAGGAGGACTTAAGTTTAAATCTGGTTTCAGACATTAACATTTCCTAGCTGTGTGACCCTGGGCAAGTCACTTACCCCCATTTGCCTCAGAAAAAAAAAAAAAAAAAAAAAAAAAGTCTAGTAGTTGCAATCAGCCAACTATAATATTGTTTGGTTTTCAAACATTATTTATGTTCATTTTCTGTCTTTTGCAAAAAGCTTTTCTTTTTGATGGGAAGCATTTATAGTAAACTATCTGTTCTGTGACTTCTATACTCAAGGATACTTTATTTTTATTTATTTATTTTTAAATCTGGAGTGGCTATAATGTTTTCTTTATATTAATTTACACCTCTTTAGATTTCCAGAGAGAACATTTCTGGAATTTATGTGTTTCATAAACACTTCTTTTAGTTAATTGTAGAAGTTTAACACTGACTCTATTTACAGCCCCATAGGTATACTTTAAAATACTTACATATTAAACAGGGTTGCACTGTGGTGTGCTTTAAGAAATATCAGTGTACCTAAATGACAAATTTTAGAATAAAAATGGGAAAATGTTATTTAAATTTTAAATGCTTGTAGTTAGGGTAATCTACTTGATTCTTGGCATATTTGTCTAAAAAGTGTGAAAAAACAAACTTAGTAAGTTTATTTCCTTTTTAACTGTAATATATATTTACGTAGTACAGTGAGTTTTTCAGAATGCTTTCATACATCTTTTTCAACTTCCCAACAAGCATGTTAAGTGCTCACAAAATTATTGTCCCTATTTTGCCGGGGATGAAACAGACTCTCCGAAAAATTCAATAATTTGCTGACCAAATACCCAGTATCATATTACAGGAAGGATTTGAATACAAGTTTTTTGTTTGTTTGTTTGTTTTGACTCCATGTTCACACCCTACTCATTGCTTCTCATAATAAGATAATTCTTTGCCCAAGGGGATATGCTTTTTGGTTTTTTGATTATCACCTAAACCAGAAATATCATTCTGTTAATAACCAAGTAGAAAAACTACATCAAAAAGGAAGAATATTTGTTGTTCTTCACATGGCAGTAAAATTGCCTTCTCTGAAAGTCAAATAGTTGTTCATAATATACGAAATCAGGATCAAATATGACTTAATGAAAGCTTTTTTGGCTATTCATTTATTTCTTTTAGGACTAAATGCTTCAGAACTAAAATATAAGGTTAATATATCCAAATGTAGTTATCTCTGAATTGGCTGAAGACATCAAAATATTATTCCATATTTTCTAATTAATATTTGTTCTTATATTTCAGTTGCTATAAGGATACTTAATGCACAGTCTAAAATTAGAGTTGACAATTGCAAATACAAACCAAACAACATAGTAATAAAATCAATACTTACATTTCCCTTGAGGCTACTATTTACTGTTTGCAGCACCATTTCCTTAATGGAATGGCAGTTATGTTTGCAGAAGCCTTGTAACTACCATTTTTATGTTTTAACTAAAAGCAGCTTTCTTGAAGAAGTATGATAAAAAAAAAAAATCTTAAGTTACTATTTAAAAAAAATAAATCCCTCTAACTGTTCAGGCAGTTAATATCACAGCTGAGAAAAAAATATGAAGTTTCTTTCCTCTGTCTTGGTCCCTTTACCCCCAACAGTCACAATAAACACATTACAAAGCTTCATAGTTGGTCACATTCATGACAATAATGACAGTTAATCTTTAAGAACTTCATTATGATGGATGTTACCTTAATATTTAGCATTTTGAGTAATGATTTAAATATCTTGTATAGTTTGAATATATTGTAATTACTAGGGCATGGTTCAAAGTTCTTAGTTTAAAGTATGCAAAATATTATAATGAAAGGAATATATGACCCCACATATTTTTCTTGTAAAGAAACTTTCATCTTGAAGAAAGCTCATCACTGCTACCATGCATATTTAATTAAATTTAAGTTTGCATTGTTAAAATAAGATTTGCTCTCTTTTGTCCATGGCTCACTGTCAGCATTTGGTGACTGATTTCAGATATGGGAACATACCTGCTAGTTCTATCAATATGAAACAGCAAAACTTATATTTACATTGTCCCTTTTAACTCAAGAATTATATTAAAAATATATTTAACTGGTATTCATCTCATTCAAACTAACCCCAAATTATTGGATGGTTCATCTGACATTATTGACTAGAAAGTAATGAACTAGAAATTAATTTTTTAGAAATAATGAGAAAATGCACATATATAAAGTTTATGTCACCAATGATTATTTAAAGAAATTACATGAACAGAATTTAAAAGCTCTTTCAGATAAGATTCTGAACTCAAAAGAAACATAGTTTATCTAGTCCAACCATCTCATTTTATATGTTAAAAAATGAAATGCCTTGATGAAGGTCTTGGCAAAGCCAGAATTGTTAAATAAATCCTATACAGTTTTCAAATCACCTTACTGCTTTCTCATCATACCATGCTTCCTTTCTCTTTCTCCAATGATAATATAGCAAAAGAGAATATTAAAAGTCAAGTGTATTATATTATATATACAAGTTATTTTATAAGGTTGAGTCAGTCAACTATCATTTAAATGCCTACTATGTGCCCAGAAATATACTAAGCTGATGATTTCAGTACCTGCTTTGCAATAAAGCAACAATATTTTCTTTACAAAGAGACATTTATATCAACAATTTAAATAAATGTGAGCCAAAAAAATCACCTATTTAATTCGCATAGTCCCATCAAAGCTTCTTTGTAACTCCACTGCAAGTCTAACTATTCAATGTTGAGAATAAGATAGACATGGAAGTTGTGTTGTATTGAAATGAATGACTGAGGTTATTCCTTATGGTAGGCTTCGTATTCCACATTCCTGTTTTCACAGGAGGCTTTGAAGAGCTCTCCAGCATTCACCAAATGTTGTAATTGATACAGAATCATTGCTTTACAGCAGCTGCAATCACATAGTGGTACAGCTCTTACTTTAATCTACCTTTCTTTCTGCCAGTTTATTATGTTTTTGAATTTATTCTTTTGTAGATCTGTGAGCTATCTTTTTTATGGAAATTAATCTTTTTAGAAGATTTGTATTCTCATTTTCAAACACTAATACATTCATTCAAGTACCCCATTATTCAGATCCAGCTGGCTTTTATCTAGTGATATTTACTTCAAAAAGCCAAGTTAAATGGTATCATAGATTAATTCTCAGGGCACAGGAAAGCTTTCTTAGAGGAAAAGAGGTTTGGTAATTACTTAGAATATCGCAATAAAATCACAGAACATGTCAAAAATGTGTTATATAATCTGTCATAATAGAAAACTTCAAAAAAGTTAATTTGATGAATCAAATGTGGTATTCTAGGTTGTATATGATTTTTCTTTTTAATCTAGCATTGTATAATTACAAAGTTCTCTATACTTTTAATAAATTATGCTATGAATTGTATGTATATATTTTCTCTCTTACAGAAAACAGTGAAACTTCAAAAGGGGCATTATCCACTGCTATCTCTTACATAAATCAAACTAGAAATAAGACACATTTTACAATTCAATTTAAGATCCCACTGAGACAATAATGTTGCAAGCTGTGCATTTTGCAAAGTAATATAGTAATGTCTAGTTTGCATTTTTGAAAAACCAAATTAATCACACTTTATTGAATATGTTAGAGCAAACCTAAAATTCATCTATTATTAAAAAACTTGTGCAACAAACACAAACTATATTTTATACATAAAGGACAAACTCATTTATTCATTAGGATAAAACACTTGGAGTTTGCATTTTGTAACTATGAAAGAAATTACATTTGCTATCAGTGCCGTTTTGAATTTTTAAAAGCTTTCTATGCATACTGAACAACTTGAAAATGGATTTTAACACTTTAAAATGGTATACAATTTAAAAGCTACTTTGGAAAAGTCATTTCATTTTACATCTTCACCACAACGTCAATGAACAAAAGCTGTTTAGTAAATAAGAGACTTTGACCAGACCTTATGTGAATTAAAAATCTTAACCTACAAAATATGATTATGTATAATAAATGTCATATAGAATGGACACTATAGACGATAGAATGATTTCTGCAGGAGTCCAGGTTTATGTACAGTTATAAGACCAAACTGAAAAGACTGCTAATTTGTCAATGTTTTGTTTGTATTTCTATATACACAATTCAACAAAAGTTCTTAGTATACTATTAAAATTCTAATTTGTGTAGTATCCTTTAAAAAACTCTGGACATGCTATACATCTACATATATCTCCATGCATGTGTGTATAAATTACTATTTTTTAAAGTGATTAGGCTTTAAGATTTCATGTGCTCCCAGGAATATCATATATATTCAAAATAGGATGCTTCTTTTGCTGGTGTGAATTTTTCAGCAAAAGTGCACAGAAACTATTCCCCCTTCTAAATACAAGTTACTTGTCTACTGCTATATTTAACATCTACTAGGATGGACAGTTTCATGGATAAACCTAGAAAGTAGAAAAATGCATTTTGTTTTCATGGGATTAGTTTTGTACTACTACAATTACTGTTTACATTACTAGTGAGTAATATAATACTTGTGAGGAGGAGAAATTTAATTTTCATAGTTTTTAAAAGTTAATTTACTAAATGCCTTAATCTTAAAAAAAAGAAAATCACTGCCAGAATTCAGGGCATAAGTGGAGAATAGCATGGCCCATTTTCACTGCTTCTGCATGATTTCTCTTTCTCCAAAAATGATGTTCATGCCCTGAAATTTGAATTGACTTCTCCTATTATTACTTGGATTGAGATTTAAGGGACAGTTGTATATAAATTTTTGTCTATGGGAATGATTTTGTCTAGCCAATGTCTAACAGTAGAAAATTAAATAGCTCTCCTATTCTCAGCTGGCTAGCTTGTCTTTGTTTTTATTTGATCCATGTTTTAGGAATTCAACAAGAAAGACTAATGGTAGCAATGACAATTCAGGCCTTATTTCTAAAGGCACATGTAGAGGATATATAGCTAAGATGAAAGCTCTACCTTTATTCATGCCTTAGTGTCATAGATAGGATCATAGAATTTTAGAGGACATAAAGATAATTTTCAGGGCATATAGGAAGTGCAATGGATAGGTACAGGGCTTGGAATAAGAAAGACTCATCTTCCTGGGTTCAAATCTAACCTTACACTTAGTAGTTGTGTATATCTGGGAAAGTCATTTAATCCCTGTTTACCTCAGTTTCTGCAAGATATGAAAAGCCATTTCAGTCTGTTGCCAAGAAAACCATAAGTGGGATCATGAAGATTTGGACACAATTGAAAAATGACAATAGCAATAATTTTGTGTAAGACCCTCATTTGATATATATGAAAATTCAGGCCCAGAGGTGAATTTATCTGACCAAAGCCTCATTATCTACTTACAGTAAAGGAATCTGATCATAAATTTATATAGAAAGTACTTGTAAAGTGCCTATTATGTGCCAGACACTGTTAAGTACTTTTTGAATATTATCTCTTTTGACCTTCACAACAAGCTTGTAAAGTAAGTGCAATTATTATCATCGTTTTAGAGATGAATAAACTAAGGGAATAAGGTTAAGTGAGCTATGAAAGGTCATATAACTATTAAATTTCTAAGTTCAGATTTGAACTCAGGTTTTCCTGATTCCTGATTTGATATCCCAAATTAACTTTTCAAATTTTTTCTTCATGGAGCTAGATGTTATCATAGATAGAGCACTTGCCCTGGAATCAGAAATTTGGGATACTTATATTAGGTAATTCTATTCCTAATTACCTTTTAAAACTACAGTTGTATCTCTAGTAATCATACCTGAAACTCTAAAAAATTCTAGTGGGTTTAATCTAGAGGCAAACAGAATAGTACACTGGATTTGTAATTAGGAAAACAAATTCAGTTCTGTATTCTGAGACCTAATGGTTTTCTGACCAAGAGTGAATCATTTCACGCAAACCTCAGGTAACTCATCAACAAAATAGTCACAATAATAACATCTTAATGCTTATTATATAAACTTCATTGTTATGGCTCAAATTCAATAGTTTAGGTAAAGTGTTTTGCAAAATTTTAAAGTACTCTACAAATGTCAGTTGTTCTCTATCTTCATGAAAGTTTATATTAAACATATACAAAGAGAGCTGAATAACTCTAAAAAGGAAACTCTTTGAAACTCACTAATAAATAATAATAATAATTTAAAATAATGAGTTATAAAATTTACTTTCTTTAAATAGGTAATGCAATGTGTCATAATCCAACACTGAATTAAAATATTGTTAAAACTTTCTTCCAGCACTATTTGGCAATTCCTCTAAAATGTTTCATCTTTTTGTGAAGTCTCACATACTACATTTTAGTTATGTTCTTCATATTTTGATATTATCAGAAGATGGTAAACAACATTTTTTTCTCTTGCCTCCTCCTAACTTTTTCTATATAAAGATTTTTTTCTATTTAAAGATGGCATAAGAATTGTGAGCCCACCAGATTATTTAATAGGTATAATTCTTTGGCTCAAAAGAGATAATCTTTTGAAGATACTGTTAGGGAAAATAGGCTAGAATCAGATGTAGTAGAACTGGAACAGACCTTACAAGCTATCTAGTTTAATGATTTCATTTCACAGATGAGAAAATTGAGGATCCATTTTGTAGATTACAAAACTGCATAGATCAAAAAGGTTTATTGTTGTATCTGACTCTTTGTGACCCCATGTGGGGTTTTCTTAGCAATGATAATGGAGTAGTTTTCCATTTCCTTCTCCAGTTCATTTTATAGATGAGGAAGTCGAGGCAAGCAACTGAAAGTGATTTGCTCAGTGTCAAACATCCAGTAAGTGTCTAAAGCTAGATTTGAATTCAGGAAGATGTCTTTTTAGCTTCAGGATCAACATGCCATTCACTGTACCACCTAGCTGCCTGATCAAAAATGTAGTGTCAGAGGTTGTATTTATAACAAGTCCTCAGAGACAGTTCTTTTACCACCAAATTATGCCATATCCAGTGTACCCTTTTACAAAAAGTACAATATTGTCAAATAAAATTTTTCATTTTCTGTTCTATTGATTTACTTAAAACAAAACAAGATAAAAACAAAAAATCACCCCCCCCCACCAATTTTTTTTTCCTTAAAATTTAGGCACTATTTTCCAGTGCTTAATTATTTTTGTTACTTTCTTCTGGATCCACTCCAAAGATGGCACATTTCTCTTTTATTTTCTAGCTGAGAAAGGTTCTAGAAAGTGTCTGTCAATGCTGAATATAATAGGACAATTACCCTACATGTCATAATCCTATTTATTCATGCTAGTATCATGCCTGCCTTGTTAACAGGAAGACTACATTGCTGACTCGTATTCAACTTGTAACCCCTAGCCATCTATCAAGTAAGAGTAAATACGAAAGTGCAGTTGAGTGGCTTCTTATTCAGCTCCATATCATTTTCAATTTTATTTTAAAAAATAACAACTACCATCATCCTTACAAAACTAGTACAGAAATAGCCATATTGGACCTGGGAATTTTTGGTTGTACTATCGATTGACCTCACTTAACTATCCTTGAATTGCATATGACCAGCTCTAAAAAATTAATTTGTTCTTCATCATTTTTTCCCACTATATGTATTTATTAGATGTATGAAATGCAAATCTGGGCCAAGGCCCTAAGCCTTAGAAATGTTCATTAATTTGATTTGAATGAATTGTGCATCAATCACAGTAATGTCAACTATATTATAGTTGACTATTTATAGATACAAGAAAATCAGGATGATTACATATTTTAAATAAAATACAACATTTCTCATCTCTCCTCTCCCCCAATCTCTTTGGCCTTTAATTTTAAACATCATGATTTCTTTCCCACTTATTTCATGGTAAATTAAAAGGATATTTCCTGTTTTATATTTGCTATTTTTCCTCTAATTTTTCAGTTTTTCAGTATTTCTAGATGGACAATTGTTGTTACCAGACTATTATGGTACCCTTGCCAAAGGCCTAATTTAAGATTTTTCCCTTGGATGCCTTTGTTTCTACACAAGAGTTAATTTTTGATGATTAGGCTCATGAAAGAGCCTGTGTAGTTTCCATTCAAAGGTCTAGAAAGATTCAGTACCTCCTTCTCTTTGTAGAAGATATAGGTTGATCATTTCTCAGACCTTTTTTGTCATTTTATCCAGTGCCCAAGATATTTCAGAAATCTCCCATCTTCTTTCTTTTCCCTTCAAAAATCACACACACACACACACACACACACACACACACACACACACACACACACATGCACATACACACATCCCACATGAATTAGAAACAACAAAAAAAGAGACAAGATTGTTTTGTTCGTTTGTTTTGGATATTGTTGACTATTGAAGGAACAATATTACCTGAACTCTAGTATTGTGCTTATTTTTTGAATATATAAAATAATGTGAATTTGAGGAACTTACTCTCAATTATATCAATATCTCCTCTTAGCATTTTTATATGCCCTGATAAAATTTGCATGTTTGGCAGTTGTTATGAGCAGCTTAATGATCCTTATTCCAAGGCATATAATTGTTTTTAGATATGAGTAGTTTAGAATAGTTAGAAAGTATGTTTTAACAGTCTTTAAAGTACCCTAAAGCAAAATCAATCAAAAGAGAAAGTTTATGAACTGTCTATATCAGTGGATGGAAGTTTGGTGAATCATGCACATTATGTTTAAATGTATTGCTAGTAGGCCATTATCAAAATCCTGGCCATCAAATTTTTGATTTAGTTTTTGGTTTTTGGTTCTAGCGCTTGAAGTGAAGACAGTGTGTAAAGTCATAGATAAATGATGCTGACCATAATATACTATCGATTAAAATGGAGTCAGAATTCCAATGCAGAAAAATTAAAAAGATATGGTAGCAAAATATTTTATTGATAGAATAGATATTAGAATGATGAAACTATAGATTTGGGGATTTTAAAGAATAATAATAAACTTGTTAGAAATAGAAAAGAATTAATGAAATTCCAAATAATGACTTTTATATTTTTTAATAGAGATTTTTTTCTTTAACTCCTAGCAGATAACCTTTGTATACTAGGCATCTAGATGGTACAATAAATGGAGCACTTCATGTGGAATCAGGAAGATCTGAGTTCAAATAAACTTTAGAAATGTTTTTAAGAAACCTCTGTGACCTTAGTCAAATTATTTATCTTTTTCCTGCCTTAGCAGAGACACTCAGCAGAGTGAAGTGAGTCCAAAATGTCCATTTATTTTTAAAAAATAAAGTGATAGAGAAATTTGGCAATGCACTTTTGAACCCTCCAGTCAGAAGGAAGATGAGGTGGAGAGAGGTGGTGTTAATCAAGACTTGAGTTAGCAGTAAGGTGGTTGTAAATGCAGCTTAACCTGGACAACATCTTGTTTCATGGAGTTGAAACTAGTCAGAGCAGCAGATGCAAAATGGAATGAGTTTTACGAATATTTTAATGGCACATTTAAAGAATATTTCAACTTCTTTCAATTTTCCTAGCAAATATAATTAACATGAAGTAGTTTTAAAGTGAAGATACTTTTTAAAATGTTGTAAATTACTTGAGGTCAGGAATTATATCTCATTCGTTTTCAATCTCTTTCCTAACCTAGCATAGTGGTTTAGCCTTACTAAGCACTTGATAAATATTTATTGAATGGAATTGAATTCAATGATATTCAGAATGTATTTCTTTTACCTGTATAAATCATCAATTTCTATATCTAGAAATATTTATCTGTTTAAACTTTCAATATTTGGTAATGGATATAAGTTTGAATAAAACATATACTTGCCAGATGGCCTTTTGGAAATGTTTCTAATCAGCAACATGAATTAAATCTAAGATGAGCTGATGCTTAAAATTTCTGTGCATCTCTTTTGCCTATGTTTGATTCATCTTTAAATGCTGCCTTCCCCAAAAACCTAGTCAGTAAAGACCTTTCCTTCTCTGATCTTTTATTCTACTATTTTTTGCCCTCCCATGACATATTTTCTGTTATGATTATTTGTTCATGGATCATATCTTATTGTTAACCTATAAACTGCATGAAAAGAGGAACTATTGTTTGTTGTTGTTTTGTTTTGTTTTTGTAATCTAGCATGTAGACATTGGGTAAATTTTTCTTGATTACTGAAGGTAAATGAAAATGAGTCCTACAGTAAATAGAATAGAACAATATGACTCAGTTAAAAAAAAAAAATTGAATAACTGAAATGGAACTTTTATGTTTAGGTATACCTTAGGCCCATGAATCATCTTCTGGCCTTAAAGGAATTATTTAGTCAATCATTTTATTGAGAGATTAGGTTCAAGGTAGTATAATAATTCAAAAAATGCTTAAATATTATTTCATTTATATCTATCTATATCTAGATCTATATCTAGATCTATCTATCTATCTATATGGAAAGTTAAAAGTCCATAATTGATGCTTCTAAGTAATTATATTATTCTGAATTTCCTCATGGCTAGTTTTTTTTTTTTTTTTTTTTTTTTTTTTTTAACATTCAAAAGGACTTTTGGCATATGGAATAAATAACTGAGTAGACATTGAATAAATATTTAAGTGAACATTTCCAATCTTTAAAAACAATGAAGTAAATTAATTGGGTTGGGGATAGTGAGTTAAATAGTTTTTGTATGTTATCAGAGATGAGTCCATTTGAAGTTTGTAAAGAAGTTTTTCCATGAAAGAGGAAGGTACTCAGAAGCTGTTTGAAAGGATAAAAGAAGAGCCTAGACTAAGAGTAGTAAATATACTTTATTTTTGGATGTGAACATAAAAGGCAAATATTTGGCAAACAATGTAAGTCAAAGAAGCCTTAAAAGGCAGCAATGTAGAAATCTGGAGAGGGGGATTTGCATCTTCTGATGGATATGCTTGGTTATTTCTTGCTATTATCACTAGGCATTGCTCTATAGCACATGGCTGAAGTTCACTTATTTCCTACCAAAATTCACAGTATTTTTTGAGAGTCAAATGAACTCATGGATATGAAATAATTCTGTATATGTAAAAGTATTACAGTGACCAAGATCCATTAACCAAGATGTAGAATGAAGTTTAAAAAAAGACTTTTAAGAAAGTTTGTGTTTTCTCCTTATTTCAGGTGAGAAAGGGCTATATAGAACATAATCATTGATCTTCCCCAGAATCTAATGTATACACTTGATAAATATTGTGAAATTGAATTATCCAAAATTAAAATGATGTGACCCATTTCCTCTCCTAGGAAGTTTAAATGAATTTAGAAGTTTTTTCTAAAAAGATTTTGAGGAAACTAAATTTTTTTCTGACCAATTAGCCAGCAAGCTTTTATTTGCTTAACAAATAATATATCGGGCATTGTGCTAAACTCTAGGAAATACAAATACCAAAACAAAGGAAGGAAGGAGAAAAGGAAAGCATAAAAGAAGGAAAGAAGTTGCATCCTGGAAGAACCTTATCTTCTACAAGTAGAAAATAATACATAAAAGGGAGCTGAAAAGAAGAGGCAGAGGGAATATTAAAGTAATGGCCTTAGGGGGATTCTAGAGAAAGTCTGGAGTAGCTTGGAGGGAATGAGAAAAGCAGGCCTGATGGAGTCCTCCAGAAAATGGATTTTCAGGTAAGAGTCATCCAATCTGAGGGAGAGGCCTTAAGGGATTGTAAGATACTCCCAAAATATGGATTCTAAAACTCATTTGAGGCTTCAAGATGGAAAACTAGGGGTATTCTTCCGTGAGTGATAAAACTATTCTAAAGATGAGGATAGTAAAGACTCAGAAGATGAGAAATAATTGCATTCCATTGTAGAAGGAACAACTATCCCAGTGGATTTAGAGCCTTCAAAATATCAAAGTAAATCCATCCCAAGAAAGATTAAATAGATGTTTTGAAATAATGTGAGGTATCATGATAGAAACTAGAGTTTAGAATCTCTGCATCTTCTTTGAATCATGCCCTTTTTGCTTTTGGTGTGAACATTCTGTTCATTTACCATGAAAACTCTGTTTTCTGAGGAATTAATTATAGATATGTATAAAAACTTTACAGCTTTCTCTTCCTAATAGTTTTATTAAGAATTTTCATTATCCATCTCCAAGAATACTCATGTGCCTACTGATCTTTCAGTACATTTGCATTTTCCCCAAAATCAAAATAACAGAGGTCATTGTGACCCTGAAAAAACAAAATAAAACAAAAATGACACTTGAAAGGCCTGTTATGAATTCTTTGAAATAGTTGTGCTTACTAAATATGACTGGGAGCTATAGGAAGAAATGTTTTGGTTTTATACAAACAGTAGCTTTCAAGAAGCCTGCAGTGTGAAACTAATCCACCACTCAAATATAATAGAATTATAGTGTTCTTTAAAAAAAGGCTTAGTTCATTCATGCCTGTGTAATGTGGTCACTTTAGATTTAAAGCCAGATCTCTCCATGGCATTTTTAAAGGGACTCTGCAATTACTTTATATCATGATTAATTATGGTATTACCTGTTAGACAAATAGTAGTCTTTCAGCTGTTGTTTAGTTGTCTCTATTTCCTTTATGTCTGACCATGTTAGTGATTTCTGCTTTAAACAAAAAGACTCCCAAGGAACAGAGACTGTTAATTAACTTTATTTAGTTCCAAGCAAAATACTTAGCACGGGAACTGTCTATTAATTCATTGCAATATAGATTTTTTTTAAAGCACCTACTGTGTGTAAGACACTATTCCAGATTTGGCATTGCTCAAAGTTCTTTGGGATAAAACATTTTCCCCATTAAAGCTCAAAATAATAACAACATATCATAGGTTGTTATTAAATGAAAAAGCTTTAGCTTTGTCTTCGAAGGGATCCTTACATGAACAGTTTTGTGTTCTTCTTGATCATTATTCTTATACTAAAGAAGAAACTGTTCTTTCCATAGTGGGAAATTTAAGTTGAGGTACATTTTGACATGTTGGAAATGACTTAACTAATATTAACTTTTAAAAAATTAACACAGAGTAAATGACTGGGATGATGAAATTTAAGAATATAGAGTTTGCAAAGTAGAACCTAGTTCTGACATATTCAGATTTAGATTCCTACCATTTCTGTTTGGGTTTGTAAGAGGTAGTTCATCCTTATCTACAAAGTACAGCTGAGAACCAAAATGTTTTTGGTCAAGGGCCAAGTTTTGCCTATATGAGATTTCAGTGTTACAAGACTCCTCCTCCTCCTCCTCCTCCTCTTCCTCTTCCTTCTCCTCCTCCTCCTCCTCCTCCTCCTCCTCCTCCTCCTCCTCCTCCTATTATTATTATTATTACTACTACTACTACTACTACTACTATTACAATGTAGTCATCATCATCATCCATTTATATTGTACTGCAAGGTTCACAAATCACTTTCCACATAAAACCTAGAGAGTTAATTAGTATGTTTTCTTGTTGTTTCGTAGATAAGGAAATAAAACAAGATAGGTTAAAACAAAAGCCATTGGATCAGATCTTGCCAATGTAAAGAAATTTCACACACACATACACAAACACACATATACAAGTACTAAAGGCATTACTTGAACATTTTGTTGTTATTTTGCATCTACAATGACGTTTTTTTCACTGGTGGTTTACTTAGCATATTTCCTGGGCTGCCCTGCACATTTTTTAAGTGTATAAAGGTGACAAGTTGTGTCAAAAAATTGTTGTGAGAAAATTCCCTCTACCAATGTAGGATAGTATCTACTCTGCAACTTATAGTCTTAAAAGTTTTTTGAGAATTTAAATAATTTATCTTAGGTTGCAACAACCAGTACATGAAGCCATCTGCCTTACTCCAAACCCAGCTCTCTCTTTTAGTCTAAGAAATCTGAAATATGCAATCTAAAGCAAAAAGACATAAATACGTAGCATTAACTTTTGGTTTTTATACTTGTATTATATTTTCTATTTTTAATCCTTTTTGAGAATTCAATTTTTAGAATCAATGTAGAAGCAAAAAAAGTTACTTTCCACATTTCAGGTTTTGATAAAGATATGCTTTTCTTTCTTTTTTTTATTAAAGGTTTTTATTTACAAAACATATACATGGGTAATTTTTTCCAACACTGACTCTTGCAAAACCTTTTATTCCAAATTTTCCTTTCCTTCCCTCTCCCCCCTCCCCTAGCTGGCAGTTAAATGTTAAAATACATGTTAAATCCAATATAGGTATACATATTTATACAGTAATCTTGCTGCACAAGAAAAATCAGATCAAGAAGCTAGAAAAAGAAAAACTGAGAAAGAAAACAAAATAAAAGCGAATAACAACAGAGAGAGTGAGAAGACTATGTTGTGATCCACACTCTGTTCCCCAGGTTCTCTTTCTGAGTATAGATGGCTCTCTTCATCACTGAACAAGTGGAACTAGTTTGAATCATCTAAAGGCATACATTTAAAGAAAAAAACCTATAGGACAATGAGACTAATGACAGATTGCAGATGTTTTAGTGTAATATTTATGTAAGGGAATGAGAGCACAAGTAGAAAAGCTAATCTGCTACCTGTTATATACTACATTATAGTGACTTGAATTTGTTGGACTAAAATTTTGTTTAGCTTAATAGTAAGTTTATGGTGAAGTTATAATAATTGACTCCAATATTTTAGGCTCTAAGCATTGAAAATATTTTTCACTCTAGTATTCCTTATTCTCCTTATCAAGTCAATTGTCAATTCATGTAAATTGTTAATTCTAATCTGTACTATATCCCATTAATTTCCATTGTTGTCATCCTAGTTTGTACTTTTTTTTTTAACCTAGACTATTTATTCCAATCAGCTTGTATCTATAGTTTCTATCCTATCTTCTCTATAAGACATCTTTTGCCAATGTTGTCAAAATATAAAGTTTGAGAATCTAAGTCTAGATATATCTTACCAGTGCTAAATATAATGGGATCCTTACTTTTCTTGATAGACACTCCTTTTTATTAATAAAGTTTAAGACTATATTAGTTTTATAGTAGTATCACACTGATGGTTCATATTGTCATCTTTTTTCATTATGCATTTTTTCCCAATTCAATTCTCTTCCACAGTGTATATGCGATGACTTTTTGAGCCTAAAAGAAATAACTGATTTTTGTTCATGCTAGATATCATACTGCTGCCTTAAGACCATCATGCTGGCATACTAACATGATATTCAGTCTTAATTCTTCCATTTTTCCTTGACAACTACTCCTTCACCTTCCCTCCTATGTTGATATCTAATCCAGTGATAAAAACAAAACAAAACAAACAAAGAAATTACTAAAAGGACAGGAGCAGATGTGGGAGTCTATCTCTTTCAAAGGTTGTATTATTATGTAGGCCTTGTTTTTTCATATTGTCCACAAGGATATTATGAAGGATTTTTGCCAAATGTCATGCTGAAAAACCTTATCCAGTAGTGTGAACCTTGATTCCAAGCTACAAGGATTTGCAATTTCATTAATAAATCCTCTTAAAAAGCTTCAGATTAAAACATTTCTCTATTAATTAGTTTAAATAATAGCAACACAATCACCCCGAGGTCAACTTCTGGTGATGAACTTCTTTGAATTTGAAGCTACATGATAGACTTATAATCTAATAATTGGACATTATTGAAAATGTTTTCATCTTGATAGAACCTATCAGGATGAGAAATCAAGGCCATCTACACAATGATAAAACCTTGTAATAGCTTTCTCATAGACAACTTAACCCTATAAAAATCAAATGAAGTCACTCTTGATTTAATTGTTCTTAGAAATAATTATCTGTTGCAGGGATCCAGACATTCTTTTCTAAGTTCATTTATCTAAATATGTGCCTTACAATTTCACAAACTATTGTTTGTGAAGTCTGTGTATATGTTTTAATTCTGCTCTCTGAAAAAGTGAAATAATATTTTTCTAGCAACAGTGTTCTTGACCCAGTCTTCTTTGTGATTTCTCCAAGATTGTCACTGAAGGTACTACGGTAACACCTGCATGTTCTTTCAATTTAATTTTTACAGGATCTAAAGACTAGATCATATATCACCTGTCTGGGTACTTTTGTACTGTTATGATTTATCTTGAACTTCAATGTCATTCAGATGAGTGCATTATTTTTACTAGGTTGAGAATCATTTTGTGATAGAGAAAACAGAAACAAAATTGCTTTTGACTTTTGCTTCCACACTATTCTCTTACAATATATCCTTACTAAAAACAAAACAAACAAAAGCTTCTATTCTCAATTAGATGAGAAAACTGATACCCAAAGAATTTGAGCTGAACTTTCCCCTAGGTCACAAAGCTCCTTAGTAATAGAATCAAATGGAGATCACAGAATCTCTAATTCCTTCCCAATACTCCTTTTACTACTCTCTCTACTAAAGCAAGGAGGCCATGAAGAGTATAGGAGTTAACAAAGGAAGACATTACTGCTTTCTCCCAGCCTTTCTAGATCAAGTGATGCAAAAACACAAAATTCTAAAATCTGAAGGTCTGGAAAGGATCTGTTTGTGCTAATTTCTATGCTACATCAAAAGGGAAGATGCCTTAAAATACAATGAAGCACTTCTGGTGATTTATTTTCTGACATGTTGTGCTTAAACATTTTCATTGTACCCCTGAAACCTGGTGTGTTCTTCTATTTAAAAGAAAGCATTTTATGAAGTTCAACCAAAGCACCAAGGATATCTGTTCCTATTTTTATTTTTAAAGGACATCATCCACTGGCAGAAATAGAAAAAAATCTAGTCCTCTAAGATAACATTGACTAACAATAAGATGTTAGCATTTCTAGGGGAAAAAAATGGGGAATATTTGGAGACTTGGTTCTCTTGTTTATACAAAACATCTGTATGCATACATACATATACACATATATCTTTCAGTTTAAATTTATTAGTTCAGAGTTAAGATCAAAAAAAGGGAAATTCTATATTCTTGTTAATATAGAAGAAATATTTATTACTGATTTGTTTATAAAAAATAACCTAATTAAGCAATAAAAATAAGGTTCTTTGTGGTGTTTTCTTGGTAGCCTTATTATTTCCCTTATTTTGATGGGGGAAGGGGAAAAGAAGTTGACATGCTTTATAAGTATCCTACAGTCTTATGGAGTAAATACCAGCCATCATAGTCATTTTCGTGTCAAGTAACCTTGACAGATGATGTCAGATTCCCTGTCTCACTCTATCAGTGTCACTCTTTAAGTACTAGTGGGACAAAATAAGTCCTTTGGGCTTTGCCTCTTTTGTTAGAGTCAGCCTTGGGGAAAATCAGGGCAAATGGTTACATGGTACTTAGTTATAAGGGATAGTTACATCTCCGTGTACTTCTATTGTATAAGCTGGCAGTAGATATGTCTAGTCTTAGGACTAAATAACAATAATAGTTAGAATTTGTACAGAATTTTAATAACATAAAATAGAAGCTTAGATATTCTTACCTAGTTTCTATATATATAAATGTCTGAAAGTTCTGGTGTTACTAATGACTTCTTACTATCTAATGTCCATTGAATAAACATATAATTAGTAAAACTATATTGTTGCTTCTAATGTATGTCTTTATAGTTTTGATAAACTAGAAGACATTACTAACTCAAGTGTTAATTATATATGGGGACCATTTGTATAAAAATTATTAATTGGTGTTTGAATTATATCATTACAAATGTTAAAATAGTATTGCTTAACTTCTTAATAGCAATTCATACTCTCAGTAAAGGGGGAAATCAATCATTCAATCAATAAATATTTAACTACACATAATGTGCTAGGCTCTATACAAAGCATTATAGAATTAAAGGGGGTAATTGTCCCTGCCTTCAAGGAGCTTACATATTAGAAGCAATTACACATGTATACATGTGTATATACATATATATGTGAATATATATACATATATGTACAGGCATACATAAACACACATGCTATGTGTGTAGTCATATGCATATGTGTATTATATGCGCATATTTGTGTATATAGTAAATCCAGAATTGATGGGAGGTCATTTTAGAGGGAATCATACTGACTGGGAAAGATCTCCTAAATCAAAGTTTCTTCTGTAATTATACTGAGTCTTAAAAGAAGCCAGTGATTCTAAGGTTCAGACATTGGAAAGGAAAGCTTTTCAGGCATGCAAAAAAATGAGTGTGAAAGCATAGAAATAGGAGATAGAATATCTGAGGAACATTATTTGGTCAATAATAGCTATTTTATAGAGTAGAGCAGAACATTAGAAGACAAAGGTAGAAATGAGCCAAGTTTTAAAGATTTTAAAATATTAAGTCCATTGGCATTTATTGCGTAGGCAGTGGGATGTCACAGTCACACTAAACTTTCAGAAAATAATGCTTGGAGCTCCAATGAAGAGGTGGAGAGAGATTTGAATCAGAAAAAAGACATATGGCAATGGTGAAGGCAAAGGAGATTAGGACCTGTACTAGAGGGATGATTGTGTGACTGAAGAGATAGGAATATGTATAAAATATGTAGAGAAAGAAACTGAAATCATTAAATAACAGAATGTTATCAAATGTTTGAACAAAAGAGGAGTTAAGGATGATAGTAATGTTGAAGATCTGAGGATCTAGGAAGATTGTGAACTGCTTAACAATAATAGAAAAATTAAGATGGACAATATTGGTTTAGGGAAGGAATTTCGAGTTTTGATCAATACACTTATCAGTCATGATTCTAGAGGATGATAAAATATATTTAGTATGTTTCCTGACAAAGAAGTGATGAATTCAGCATGAATTTTGATATAGATTTTCATTTATCTAAAATTAATTAAAAATAAAAAGTAGTTTTGAAAATGTTGAGATTGAAATATTCAAGGAACATACATACAGTTTGAGATTAACATACATTTGCTGATTCTAAAAATGAAGCTCAGGAGAGAGACAAAATTCTATGACTTTCTTGCTGAATTCTAACTGAAGAACAACTATACAAAAGACTAAAATCACATAGATTTTGACTAATCTATAAATCTGTTCAATATTTTTTCTTGTGGGTGATACTTAGTAAATTCTAGAAATTTTTGATTTTGAAAAATGTGTAGCTATGACAGCTAATTGCCAAGTTCAATCCCCATATATTGATCACTGTTAGCATTAATTTATTGAAACTGCTTGGCCTAAAAATCTACTTCTTTTCCTAGAGCATACTAGAAAACTTACCCCTACATGATTCATTTAGTGGTTTGGTTAAATTGGAACTTACCTATGAAGAAAAATAAAAATAACTTGATCCTAAGAAATAACCCATCACTTAACATCTTTCTTTGGAGGTTAAGTGCTACAAATCTCTGTATCTGATAAGGCTCTCAAAAAGAACCATGTTATTATCATATGTTATTAATATTGTTATCCTTCATTGAAATTATAGTCAGAATTTGAGTTCAAATACTAGCTATGGTACTTACTGTGTGATTATGGGCAAGTCACTTTTCTTCTCTGAATTTTTTTTTTCTCTTAATCTTCTGTACAATTTGAATTTTGAACTACATGACCTTTAAGTTATCTTCTAGTGCTACCTTTATGGATTCTGTGGAAAAAAGAAATACCTACTGAATACTAAAATATCAGAGTGTGAAATTTTAATATACATGGGATAGAAATTTTATGATTTTCTCACAGGCACTTATGATTGTAATTTAAAAAGAAATTAATTCAAACAACTAATTATTAGAGTTGGCAAAGAGTAAGCAGGATCCTAATTAATGAAGGTACTCATTGTACTTCCCTGCTGTATGCCATTAGCTCCTAATAATTTAAAAAAAAAAGGGTTATGAGGGTCTGATATTTTGTATCAAGATAAATTGAAGCCTAAAAGAAAAGATCCCAGGAATGTTGTGAGAAAAATCCAGTGCTCCTATGTCAAATGAAAAATACTTGCAGATATCTGGAAAGAAATATTTTCAAGTACCAGACAACTACCATTTAGACCAAACCTGAGATGATAAGCAATTAGAAACAGGTTATACATTTACAATTATGTAAAACTTTTCCCCAATAGTTATTTTGTAGAAGAATTCTTGAATAAAAGGAAAAAAAATGAAAGGAATTAAAAAGTACTATGTTTCAGCCTATGGACAATAAATATCAGTTTTTTTTTTTTTTTTTTCCTCTGGAAGAAGATAGTATGCTTCATTTTTTTTGGCGTTATTTTGTATCATTGTTGTGCTGAGAAGAGCTGAATCATTCACAGTTCTTCAATGAACAATATTGGTGGTACTGTGTGCAACATTTTCTTGGTAATGTTCACTTCATTATTCATAAATTCACATACGTCTTTCCAGGCTTTTTCTGAAATCACTCTGCTTGTCACTTCTTACAGCACATAATATTCAATTGTAACCATATACCATAGCTTGTTTAGTTATTTGCTGATTTTAAAATCTCCCTTTGATTTTTTATTCTTGGTCACCACAAAAAGAGCTGCTATAAATATTTTTTATAAATAGGCTCCTTTCTCTTTTTGTTTTTGTATTTCTTTGGAATATAGATCTAGTAGTAGTGCTTGATCAAAGGCTATGCACAGTTTTATAGGCCTTTGGGAAATCATTTGTATTTTTATAAATTTATCAATTGGGCAATGATTTGTCTTTGTATAAATTTGACTTGATTCTGTATATATTTAAGAAATGAGGACTTATAGAAACACTTGTTGCAAAAATATTTTGCCATTTTTGTATGCTTTATTTACAATTTTGTTTGCCTTATTTTTATTTGTGCAAAAAAATTTTAATTTTATATAATCAAAATTGTCTATTTTATAATTCACTTTCTTTGGTCCTAAATTCTTCCCTTATTTGCAAATCTAATAGATTAAACTGTAAGGATGTGGTTCCCGCAAAATAAGAGACGGGAATTGTAAGGGCCCTTTAAATGGGTGGCACCACAGTGCAATGGGAGATTGAGTGCTCCAGGAAGTAATCTCTGTGGATATTAGGATTGCCCTGTGGGTGGGATCTTGGCCATACTGAGATAGCTTTGTAATGGGTGATGACTCTCTCACTGATTGGCTGTGTGTGTGACCTCACAGACCCTATATAAGCCCACTGCAGACGCAGTTGCTCTCTTTAACCTGGCACTCTTTAACCTGGATCCCTAGCCTGGGTGGCCAAGCTGAGATGGATAGCCGAAAGAGGTAAGGATTTTGGTAGTGAACACATGGGTCTTCTGACCAGGTGTTCACTAGGGAACCAACAAGTCAGGGCATCAAGTCAGGGCATTATGTGAGTAAGTATAATAAAGGCTTTTAAGATTACATGTGGCTGTTCTTGAGTGTGCTACCGGTTCTTAAACTATAGATTCCAGAGATCGTGGCCAGAGACCTTTAAAGGCCTCAGAGGAGGTGAGCCAGGTAGAGTTGACACTGTAAAGGTCAGTGGTCAAAGGTACTCTGTTGGGCCTAGGACAGACTAGTAATTGTTACTGCCAGGAGGGCATGTTACAATAAACTATTCTATGCTCTCTTAAATTGCATATGCTATCATCCTTTATATGCAAATCATGTATCTATTTTGCCTTATCTTGGTTTATGGTGTGAGATGTTGCTGTATATATCTAGTTTCTCCCTATTGTTTTATAGGTTTCCTACCATTTTCTGTGAAATAATGAATTTCTATCCTAAAAAGTTGGGTTTTTAAGTTTATCATACACTAGATTAATGTCATCATTTAGTATAATGTAATTTGTAAATAATCCCATTTACTGATTTACCCCTCTTTTTTTTTTTTTTTTTTTTTTTTTTTTTGGAGGCTGGGGTTAAGTGACTTGCCCAGGGTCACACAGCTAGGAAGTGTTAAGTGTCTGAGACCAGATTTGAACTCTGGTCCTCCTGAATTCAAGGCTGGTGCTCTATCCACTGTGCCACCTAGCTGCCCCTCACCCCTCTTTCTTAGTCAGTACAAGATTGTTTTGATAATTGCTGAATTATATTACAGTTTGAGATCTGGTATGCATTTTTTTTTTTTTTATCAATTATTCCCTTGTATCCAAATAAATCTTATTATTTTTTTCTAACTTTATAAAATCTTTTGATAACTTCTTATGGCATTGAATAAATAGAATGATTTGGGTAGAAATGATGTTTTTATGATATTGGCTCAGACTACCCACGAATAATTCACATTTTGTCCAATTGGTTAGATATTATGTTGTGTGGGGCAAAACATGTTATAGTTGTGTTAATATAGTTCCTGGTTTTGTCTTAGCTAATAGATTTTCAAGTACTTTGTATTGTCTACAGTTATCTTAAATAAGATCCTCTATCTCTTGTTACTGAACTTTGTTGGTAGTACTTAGAAATGCTGGTGATTTATATGGGTTTATTTTGTATTCTGTGAATTTGCTAAATATGTTAATATTTTCAAGTAATTTTTTAGTTTATTCTCTAAGATTTTTTAAGTGCAATACCATTTCATCTGCAAAGAGTAATGGTTTTGTTTCCTTTGTGCCTATTTTAATCGCTTCAATTTCTTTTTTCTTCTCTTATTGCTATAGCTAAGATTTCTATTTTATTTTATTTTATTGCATTTTGATCTGACAAGCATGCATTTGTGCATTATCACTTTTGATAGTGATAATTTTATGTCCTCCTACATGGATCAATTGCTGTGCTATTTTCAGTTGAGAAAAAGTATATTCCTTTCTATTCCCATTCAGTTCTCTTCATAGATCTACAATATCTAACTTAGCCATAATTTTATCAGTCTTCTAAACTTGTTTCTTGTTTATTTTTTGGTTACATTTATCTAGTTCTATGAGGGGAAAGTTGAAGTCCCTCACTTACTATAGTTTTATTATCTATTTCTTCCTGTAACTCATTCAACTTCTCTTTTTAAAATTTAGATGTTATACTCTTTGGTGCATATATGTTTAAAATTGATATGATTTCATTGTCTATAGTATCTTTCAAGAAGTTGTAGTTTTCTTTTTATCTCTTTTAATTAAATCTATTTTTGTATTTGTTTTGTCTGAGATCATAATGACTACTTGCTTTCTTTACCCTCTGTACCTGT
This sequence comes from Sminthopsis crassicaudata, assembly GCF_048593235.1. Lineage (NCBI taxonomy): Eukaryota > Metazoa > Chordata > Mammalia > Dasyuromorphia > Dasyuridae > Sminthopsis > Sminthopsis crassicaudata. Next base: position 114,590,379 of record NC_133619.1, on the reverse strand, counting down.
ATCTTTGTTCTTCTTCAAATGTATTTCTTATAAACAACATAATATAGAATTCTGGTTTTTAATACATTATGCTTACCATTTTCATTTCATCCCATTCACATTTATAGTTATGATAACTAACTGTATTTCTCTCCTTTCTTTTGTTTATTATTTTTTCTCTCTAATTCCCCCATACACACACTTTTCCTCCTCACAAATGTTATACTTCTAATCACTGCCTTCCCCAATATATCCTCCCTTTTATAGTACAACCCCTTCTATTATCCCTGTCTCTTTTATATTTTTTTTTATCTCTGTCTTTTTACTTTTTACTCTTTTTACTTACTTATAGGGTAAGATAGATTTCTGTATCCAAATAATTGTGCATGTTATTTTTTCTTTGAACATATTTTGATGAGAGTAAGATTCAAGCTTCTATCCATTTATCTCTCAATTAAAATAGCTTTGTGCATGCCTCTTTTATGTGGGATAATTTATCCCATTCAATCACCCCCCCTTCTGAACCTACTTCTTATGATTTGTAAGTGATAAAATACTGTGACCAAATGTCTCTAACATCACACAATGGCTTTGTTCATTAAAAACAAAAAACCAAAAAATCAAATTCCTAAAATAAGAAAGTTAAAGTAAGTCTTTAAAATTTATCATGTTAAGTCTGGAATGCAGTGTGGAATTGTGAGCATAGGATAATATACTTTCATATCACAGAGCAGAATCAAGATGTGGAAATAGCTTTCAAGTGAATCATCTTAGTATCGAGCTATAAACTTTTCACAAAAGCTGTCATGAATTCTTGTAAAATAATAAAGATGTTTTAATTGATTCTTTTCATTGTTTAATAAAACTGCTTTGTTTGATTGCCAGAGAAATTTGAATTGAGTTTTCATTACCTACTTCTGAACAATTTACACTAGGATTCAGACAGTATTGAGCTAATGAGTTTGAATTTATATTAAGCTTTAACTGTCTTCATGAAGTAGATGGAAAAAATTCATGGCAATAACTAAGCATCCTTCATTAAAAACTATGTTGTACAGATTTTACAAGGAGGTTTTTAATAGAGCTAAAGGATTGAAATTAGAATTTCACTAACTTTACTGTTCTGTGTCTCATAAGAAAATATGGTTTCAAAAGAAATTAGACCATATTAGTTGAAAAGAAATTTTCTGTATGGTTTAGAGGAGTAATTCTTGTATTCAGTAGTTTGAGTTATGAAATAAAGCTCTGCTGAAAGAGATTTAATTGGGTGAGCAGCAAAAACTAAAAGATGGAGCATATTTCAATAGAATGATATGGATAATAGTACTTTAAAGAAACATATGACCAAAGTTCCAAAATCATCATATGTATTTCACACATCCCTCAAATATACTTTTGAAAATCCTTATTATTTCATGATCTAGCTTTCACATTTTTTATGTCAAAGACAAATTATAGTTGAATATATCAATATTATTTCATGACTCTGATCATTTGTTATTATATTATTTAAATAACACATTTTCCCAATCTTTTATATAATGCTTAATATTTGGGGAGTTTAACAAATCTATCTCAAAATTCATTCTTAAAATTAGGTTAACCATTTTAACTCTAAAAGGTTGGCACTTTACCATGCATTTAAAAAACACTTTAGTAACAAGTTTCTGCATTGTCTAATTCAGTAGTTTAATTGAACTTTATTTATTATATAATATATTCCATTTACTATTAAAACATTTGACTAGTTAGTGATTAGGTTTCTCAAATGTTGGTTTTTTTAATTAACTCATTTTGTAGAAATTTAGAGTAGCAAAAAGGCAGATGTATAGTATGTGTGAAATTGGTATACAGAGAATGTTTATCTATTTTTGATTTAAATTTTAAACATCAAGATGTTTCAATATAAATGATGTATGAAACATGTATTTTTCAAATATGAAGTTGTTAAAAAAAAGAATAATTAAATAAAATAAGATTGGCATTTTTACCAAAATTATTCCCAGATCTGAAGATTATCAACATTCAACTTGTTTCTAATTATATTATTGTGATTACCTATCTGGAAAGTGGAATGTTTCTTTGGATAGAGAAATTGGGGGAAAAAAAGAAGTTTTTATCTCCCTTGTTTAGTTCTTTACCCCTAAGAAATAAAGTACTTTTCCATTCTTCAAATGGGTTAAATTTGTGGCCTTACTTGCAAATTTAGTCATTGAAAATTTGGAATCTTCCTGTATCCAAATAATTTATATTCATTCCCCACAGGCAGCAGTGATGGTTCTTGGGATAAGGAAAAACTTCAGTCTCCCCCCACCCAAGGATCTCAGGCCTCTGTTAACCACCCCAGCTTGCCTGGACAGCATAACCTTCCAGTTAGTCATCCTCTCAACCCTCTTCAGCAGAACCACCTTCTGCCAAATGGTACGATGGCATCTTTTAGCACTAACATTGATAGTTTTCAAAAAATAAAATTGTATGTCATTGTTGTGTAGTCAACATAGGCAATGAGAAGCAGTGGAAATAGGGCATATGCATAATCAATTATGGTTAGTATGGATTAAGAATGAGAAAATGATATTTTAAATAAGATTTTAACAGTCACAAGCATAATAAATATACCATCACACTTGGGATTAGATATTTTAGAAAACATTTCATGATACAACAGATGATAGTTTAATCATTCTTGGTGGTCTATTTTTCCTCCAGGTGTGCATATCTCCTATTGTCTTCAGTGGGAGTTACATACACAGAGGAGAAATTTTTCCTTCTGAATCCTTTTTATTACAGCAGAATTTCTGAAGACTTCATATTTCAATGATATGTGGTGCCAACAATTTAAATAAAAGTTTGATGATAATTTTTTTTCCTTCAAAACATAGAGGCACATATGATATAGTATACATGTTTTTTTTTTTCCTTATAGGACTGGAACTTCCTTTTATGATGATGCCCCATCCTCTAATTCCTGTCAGCCTACCTCCAGCATCTGTCACTATGGCAATGAGCCAGATGAACCACCTTAGCACCATTGCTAATATGGCGGCAGCAGCACAAGTTCAGAGCCCACCATCAAGAGTTGAGACATCTGTTATTAAGGTAAATGGATAAAGAAACCAAAATAGTTAATCAGTGATTATGTATAGAATTTTTCTATTTGGAGTGAGGATTTTTCATGTAATTGCTATTGCTAAAAAAAAATAAGCATGCATGATTAAATGTGGAATCAGAAATGAATTAATAGTATTTATCAGATCATTGGTTATAAGATGATGTCTGTCTGGCTTCCAGATAAGTGCCATCTTCATCCATCCATCCTTCCATCTATACATTTATTATACCATTAATTTGTTTGTTCATTTCAAGAATGTTTTAAAAGTTCTTATTCTATTCAGAGTATTGTATTAAGGATTAAGAAAGGCAAAAAATTAAATTAGACTCACTGCTACTATCATTATAGAGGAAGATGTAGTAATTATTTAAAATGTTAGATATTTTATAACGATTTAAGTTTTCATAAATATGTCTTTTTATTTTGATGTGCTTAAGTCTGGCATATATTTGGCATTAAAAGCAATTTGATAGAGGGCTTAAGTAGAATGGGAAAATTTGGAAGAAATGAATTTAGTGTCATTGAAATTTATATCACATCTAGTGATCTTCTTTTGAAGTTGTCTTATCTCAATCTACTTATTCTGTTTGGGAATGATAATAATCCTGAGTGCCTGCTATATTTAAAACATGGTGTTGTCTATTATATTAATCCCTTTAAAGAGTGGTGTCAAGAAAATTTTCCTTATAGTTATCCATAACAGTAATAACTTATTAGAATAGTAGATTCTTCAATATCTTAATATATTATTTGCTAAGATGACTTCTGCAAATAAAGCTGATTTCATAAAACTTGAACATTTTGTTTAATATGTAGTAAATTTTCTAAAAAGGATATTTTTCTATTATTTTCTATTGAAACTGAGGCATATTCTAGTATTCAAACAATATTTTATTTAATCAGTTTGCAAGTTTTTACCAAATGATAAAATTTACAATCCATTAATGCTTGTATATTTTATGATAATAACATAAAGACTGCCATAAGTTCATCATAGTTGATCCACCAAACATCCTTGAGGCCTTTCTCTATTTTTCTGATATCACAAAGGTATCTGTGATATAAAACTTTGAAAGATCATTTAATACAACTCACTGGTTCATATTATAGCTATTAGTGTATTATATGACTGTATATTCTCTTGCTAAATCATCTTTTTGTAGCTCCAGGTAATAAAAATATAAAATGGATTGCCAATTCCGTATTTTAAAATTATTTTTAATGCTACATTTATATTTGGTTGTTCTTTCTTGTTCCTTTATCACAAGCAGTGGTGTTGATTTTGGATGCATTCCCACCCTTCCACCCCCCCCCCCCACTACAAAAATTTTCCATCTATTTCTAACTGAGGCAATTGAAATATGGCCAAATACAAAACCAGTGGATATAAGGACCTTTTGACCTTTTTCTCTACAATTCACTAAATTTGTAGTTAATGAGCTATATTTTGTTATCTGCAATCTCACAAGGCTATAAAAACTTTTATGGCCCTGGAGAATATTTCATTTCCTAGTGATAAGCAATTATAATAAAACTGAGACCATATACTCATTGAATATTATAAATAGTGTAAAATGATTTGAGGATAAAAGAGGAGCAAGAATTAGAAAAACTCAAAGAAATAAGCTGATAAACACCCTAGCTTTAATATCTATAGATGTATATATGTATATATATATACATATATATATTTACATTAATCTTAACTTATAGTTATGCCCTATGAACTTTCATAACCAAATGGAGAAAGAATATCCTTTTCAAGTGTAGTTATTAGATATATGAGTTGAATTAATAGGTAAACAGATTGTAACAACCATGAAGTATATTAAATGTGATGTTTACCTATTTATCTCTAAGCTATATCTTAGGCATTATATAATTTTCATCTTAAAATTAGACTTTAAAGGTAGACATAATATATGAGAATATATTTTAAGCTGAGTTTTTTTAATCTATAGAATACAAGTGAGAAGACTAATTAACCATAAATTCCATTTTGCCAATTTTTTTTCCACCCCAATATTTTAGCATAAGAATGTGCCATGGATATAAGCCATTATATCAACCTTCTTTATTTTCAGGTGAGGAAACTAAGTTTCAGAAAGGTTAAATCATTTTAATTTAAAAGTTAAATCATACAATGTATAAAAGCTATATTTATAGAGATCATGTCTATTCAACTTCAAATCTAGTACCTTCCCCATCCATTCATCCTTCCATCTATACATTTCTTATGCCATTAATTTGTTCATTCATTCCAAGAATATTTTAAAAGTTTTTATTCTGTTCAGAATATTTTACTAAGGATTAAAAAGACAAAAAAATTAAATAAGATTTACTGCTACTGCCATGACAGAGGAAGATGTAATGACATAAATGCATATATTGCAGGTACATAAAAAAGCATGCAAACAAAATGCCAAGCAAAGTAAAAATCATGCAAGATTGTTTATACTTGAAAGGATCAGGAATAACTCCATGGAGAAAGTGGTCTTTAATCAGTCATTTAAAGGTTGTTAGTGTATGCAACAATAAGAAAAAGAGTATGTTTCAATGCATCACAGTAAATGTTGTAGAAAATATATAAATTTTTAAAATTAGGAGATTCCACATATATATATATATATATATATATATATCATTATAGCTTTAAGATTCATCCTTTCTCACTTATCAAGTATCATCATATCAATCACCTGTGGTAGGGTGAAGGTGAGTAAATGGAATTACTTATATCTTGATAACTACAATAAATGACTTCTTTTTTATTCTAATCAATATTTTATATTTTTTAAATATTTACTTAATTTCCTTAATAATTATTATTCATATAGTATATTATCTATAATGTGATATAGAGTTTATAATATTCTATCTGTATAGTAGACATTTATTTTTAATGTATTAATGCTTCTCTATGAAATGACAAATTTTAAGTAAATGATCTCTAAGATCCCTTCTTAGTCTAAATCTTATGATCATACAGAAGGGTCTATATCCTGGTGCAGAATAAATGAAGACCCAACTAGTGTTCTGACCTTGGCCATTTTGGGTGGCAGGGACTGTTTCCAGATGCAAAGTAAGTGAAAGTTTACACAATATTCTGACCTTGGCCATCTCAACAATGATGGCCTTTTGCCAACAAAAACACCACCATCACCATAACAAGAAAAAAATACAAACCCAGGATATATTGATATTTTTCTGGACACATGATTCAGAAATAACAAAAAATTAGGGAGATAGGAAGTCAGCTAGTATGTTTTCACAGAAAATTAAAGCTACATCAAAGTTACCAAGTAGACTCAGGTTATAAAATGAAGTCAATAAAGTATCAATGGCTCCTATAGCAATACATATTTCCATTACATTAAACATTTTACAACTGAGTTGTGATTAGATCCCGCTGTGTTTTGTTAACTAAAGTCAACAAGTCAACAACTATTTATTAAATACCAACCATAGGTTTCTTTCATGCTCTCATGCTGCTTTCATGAGTTGAGATAGCCATATAATTAACTGCTGTTGATGAGTCTCTTTCTATCTGGACTACATCTTAGGGGAAAAAATGAAATCTGTCAACAGGCTTTTTTTCAGGTCTTACTAAAGCTTTAAATCAAGTCCATTTCTACGGCATGATAAGACAATGAAGTAGAACTTTATTGTAAGATAAACTTTATTCATACACATATAAATGTATTTTGACAGAAAATAAGCTTCTTAAGAAATAAAAATCAATTTCATAAAATTATATAAAATTTTCATTAACAAAATACAGCTAGAATAAGAAGAGAATTATTTGATAGTAGCACTTTAATTTTTTGGCAGAAAAAATCTAAAAAACAAATTAGTGCATATGTTCTGGGAATACCTAAATATAATGGAAAAGTATCATAAATAAAAAATAATAAATAATAAGAATGTAGAGAAACATGAAACTATTTGTATGACTGATAAAGGGAAAAATAAGGAGTATAAGTAAGATAATATATACAATAAATATTTTTAAATAAAAATTTAAAGCATTAAAAAGAATTTACAGTTTGGATAATTAAAATGATTAATCTCAACCCAGAGATCACACATCTCTGTGTAGTGGAGACATGGGATACCATAAATGTAGAATTTGGCATAAACTGCCAGATGAAGTTATATGCTAGTGTGCCTTGCTTGACTGCTTTTATGTTAGAAAGAAGAGTTCAAAGCAGGGAGATATATAAAGAAATAAATATTGTGAAAAAAAAAGCATCAAACTTCTGACAAAAAATGAAAATGTTTTATGTTTTGAGAAAATGTGGAGGAAAATCAACAGATCTTTTGAAATAAAATCCCTATGCAATATCCTACATGTCTGGAGGAAATGACTGTTATAAGGAAAAATGGGATCCTCTATATACATATGAAGATCACACAGGCAACATACCTGTATATTTGACTGAGTTCTTCATCAAAGAGATATGATATGGAAGAAATACTACAGTTCTTCAGCTAGATCATAGATTAGAGTTGGAACAGACTTTGGAGACTGTTTAGTGCAATCACATTATCTTCCAGGGAAGGAAAGTAGTGATATGGTTGAAATCAGCTAGACCACACTGGAAAAATTAGGATTTGAAGCCATGTATACTGATTTCAGATTTAGTGTCCTTTCTTTATACCACATTACCTTGCCTCAGAGGATTAAATTAGAAGCAATAGTTTTAGAGATAGAAGTTACATTTAGAAAGAGTATTCTAACAATTAGAGCTATTGAAATGTGGAATGATCTGCCTGTGTTTAGTATAGTACCTGGCACATAGTAAGTATCTAATAAATGTTAGCTGGATGACTGACTCAGGAAGGTAGTGAGTTCCCCCTCATGTGAGATCTTTAATTAAAGATGAAATGATTTACATGTTCACTATGTTGGAAATAGGATTTCTTTTTCAGGTATTATTTGGACCACATTGCTCCTGAGCTTCTTTATAACACAGAAATTTTGTTTTGCTATGAAACATTTATAGGGACAAAAATATTGTGCTTAGAATAACAATGTAATGCCTTTTTTAGTAAGATTATTAAAAAATTATATTCAACCATTATGCTTATTTGGCCTGAAAAAAATAATAATTGACCCTTGCTTTCTGTATGGTTGATATATATTATGTTATTATTGAATAGGAGAGTTTTTTGACAGGTTAAACAGCCCTTATGGAATCCTAACAGATACCCACAGACAAAAAATGGAAATATATTAGAAAACATAATAAAAGATTTATGTATCACTGATAATTCTAACTATAATAATGAGATCTATATATGAAATAGAGCAGAATAAGCATTTGTGCTATATTCTTTGCTAATTGCATTCTTTCTGAAGAACTCTCTTTATTATGTCTTAACAGAAATGCTACAGATTAGTTTGAATTCTAGAAAGACTGTGATTTTTCTTATTCAAGAGATTTAGCCAGGTGATCCATGAGCTTTTTTTTTTTTTTTTTTTTTAAAGATCAAATCATAATGGCTTATCTGTTCTAGCATTTAGGCTATTTTCTAATTCAGAAATGATAGTTCTACCACTTAAGATAAAAAGATATCATGGAATTGCTCTTTTTTCATAATAAGTTTTCTACCTAGCATTTCCATCAGCTCAGATAAATGCATGTCTACAATGTTTTCCCAGGATAGAGGGTGCTAGGAAAAATATAGAATACATTAATGCTTGGCTCAATTTCCCCCATATATCCTAGAGGGATTTATATACATTTTCTTAGAGTTGAGGGAAATGCTATTTTTTTCTCACTCTTCTCTATATCTTCCCTTAATGAATAAATTTAGTTCAGCTACAGTTTTATACCCAATCCATACCTTTGAAGATAACTATGCTTCCAAGGAAGTGTATACTTCCAGAAATCATAGATGACTATGTGACTATGGAACTATGATGACTCTCTAGACAGTAATCAACTTTGAAACAGCCACTCTGAAACTGATAATAGCTGGAGTGAATTTTTATCACTCTTTGGTCAACTTTTTAAACTTTCATTATTCACTGCTCACAAATATAAAAAGTGTGATAAAGCATATATAATAAAAATTTGTCCTGTTCTGGCTCCCACTATTTTTCTTGTTTTCAGGTACATTTTGCTGGAATCAAATAGCCATCAATATTTCCATATTGATTGGGTCCCAATAAATATTAAAGTATCAAAAACTTTAATAATAGCAATAGCTAGTAAAAAAAAAGTTTTTAGTTCTCTTCATTCCTCCAAAAGCTGTTTTATTTTTCACTTGTGAAATAATTTTCCTTATTAATCTTCTAGAAGATTTTTTTGAATATCACATATTGAAAATAAGCAAGTAACTTTTTAAACAACAATAACTCAGACAATTAAATAGTTGAATAGAACAAAGGCTTATTTAGCAAGTGTTTTCCCTAATAAGAAAAGTAAATTAAATCAAGGAAACAATATATAGGATAATGATGGTAATGTTAATAAAATAATCACTTTAAAATTTTGAAACTGTTGTGGAATTATTAAAAAAAATAAAATTGATGAAAAAAGAAATGAATCTAGGCACTTACACCTTACTCTTTTGTAGGGATAGTCAATGTTTGGAATATTGCCTTTATTTTGATATATTTATCAATTTCATTAATTTTCCCACTTCTTTCTTTCATTTAATGAAAAACATTGTCATAAGGAACAGTGTCCAAATTATGTAAAAGCCAAAAATGTAAAAAAATATTTTGTCTTAAAATTTTAAAATTTGAGAATTTGAAAAATTAAAAGGTTTTAAAATTTTAAAAGAAATCCACTTACATTATGTTGTCTGATTAAAATACACTTACTTCCCTAATTCCAATAATTTCTTCTGCTGCTGTGCTCTTCCTTTTATTCATACAGAATACAGGACTACTTTGTAGGTCTGAGGATTATACTTGTAACTTACAGTAACTTTGCCTTTTTTCCTATCATTTAATGAGCATGACTCAGAGAACCAGACTGTAGGAAGAAACTTCTACATAGCCTACTATATCATATATAATATTCTCCAAATTAAAAATTCTTCAAATTCACCACTTTCAAAAATGTGAATAAATTAGCATCCTAATTTATCAGTTCACAATTATATCAAAACAATTATGTGAAAACCTAAAATTAGGCCAACTAATTGTAAGATTTTTTTTACTAATATTTAATTTATTTTAAATCTCTATAAATGAGAATAAGTATGAATCAATAGAAAATAATTTGGCAGCTAATGTTACTTTTTAAAAAAAGCTACAGAAATTATGAGCATTTTGACAAATTTATTTTGAGATTATGATATATTTATAAACTTCATTATCTCCCTATTACTTACTCCTAGGATCATCAAAGTGATTCATAAGTTACCTTACTCTTATACCTTTCTTATATTTCATTCTCCTCCATGTACTCTGTGATACAGTATCATTCATTTCTTTGCTGTTCCTCCTGAAAAACATTGCATATCCCTACCCTATGACTTTAACTGACTTGGAAAATATTGCATTTTTTCAGTATTATTTAAGTTCTTTGAGGATAGGAACTGACTTTTCTAATTATATATACAATGACCACATTATACATGATGCTTAAGAAAGGCTTGTTAAGTGACTACTTGGAGTAAAAATAAAAACTCTTCCAGGATCATTAATTTTGTTTGACCTCTTTTTTAATGAGAGGGTTTTCATCTTGAATTTCATTTGTTGACTAGTTTTGATAAAGATGGAGAATTGCTAGAGATTGTATTTTGGTGGATTTATCATGCAAGATTGTAGAGAAATATTTTGAAATACTAAATTAAGTATTCTTTTGCTTGTGTTCTTCTTAAATTATTTTTTTGGGTTAAAGGCTATTGTGCATATGAACTGATAATTCTAGCTTTATAGACAACATTCTGCTTTTTCTTATTATGTTAAAATAAAACTCATTATGTTTTGTTTCATTAATAATTATGATGTTCTCTTCGAAACAGTCTTTTGTGGTCTCCATTATTCTACATCTTATACTATATTCTGTAATGGCAAGCATATAAATATTATAAAAGAATTAAGCTGTTAAAATAAATTAATTTATTGTACAACAATGTATTCAAATTTTACTTGCTTGCTGGATTTCACTTTAATGAAATTCTTCAAAGAACAATGCATCATGTTCTAAAGATTGAAATTATACATAAAGTTAAATGACTAAATAAGCTGTTTTCCAATTTATAGACAGTTTCTGTTGAATACTAACACCCTTAAGTTCGTATCAATTTGCATATGTTTAAAACACTTGGCTTAAAATTTTTTACTTGTATTCTTTCTCTATGAACAAACAATGATAATCAAAATTAAAATAAGCCTAAAATGGTATAATGGTATAATCCTTAAGAATATTGCAACTTGCAAAACCAAATAATTGGTTTTTTAAATTTAAATATTAAAATATCCATTATATTCCTGATTCTTATCTGAGTGTTTTCTTATTTCTTCTATGTGATCATTAAAAATATAGAAAATAGAAAAGATGAGCTCTGACTTGAATATATTTATTGAGTAGCCAGACATCTTATAAATTTATGTGGAAATTTTTTTTTTAATCAGCTAGTGAATTTTTAGCAGCATAACCATTGCCACTGGGGGTAGCCTAAGAAAGATTATGCTGAATGTGAAGAGTTAAATACTTCCGAGGTAACATCAAATTTCCATGCCTTCCATTAGCACCATTGCAAAATGTATTATGACAGGAAATCCGGACTTGCAATGAAAGACTTTAAAGTAAAATTGATTTGTTTCAAGAATGCACATTCCCTTTGTTGAACTAAACATAGGAAGAGCCACAGAGATTTCTTACATATATAATTATTGATACTTAAAAAAATGCTTAAAACAATATTAGCAATAATTGAGTAAAGGAAAAGGAAGAGTTGTAAAATTCTTCCCACAAAGCCCTACCCTGAAATCATAAATAACTTTTTAAATAACTCAGACATTGAAAATATGCCATTATAATTTTGACAAGGACAAGAACATTTTATACACATTTGTGTGTGTGCGTGTAATGTATGTGTACAAATTTTCACTTACTACTCTGTATGTTAAATGAAAAGAAAAAGTCGTTATAAGTTAATTTTCAATTTCAACCCACTTGTGATTTGATTATTTAGAATATTCAAAGAAAGCACATTAGTACCTTTGAAATGTAGTAAAACATACATTTAGCTATTTAGCTACCTATTCCTGAACTATAGTTTTTCTTTGCATTAATTTAGATAGGGTACCAGAGATATCCTTCAAAAGATAAAATTATTTGAAGTAAAGTCTTATAGAATGGACTTAAGTTTTATTATAGTTTTTTTAATCTGTGTTGATTGGGTTCATAGTACTTTCATCTACCAAAGCAAATAAACTTCTTCAACCTAGTTTATAGATTTATTTAGAGAGCTGTGAAAGTCACTGATAAATTAAAAGACTTGTTTAGGGACTAGAATTCAGATCTTCCAGACTCTGAGGTCTTTTCCTATTTGTAAGTAATGTTGCTTTGGAAAGGATTTCACACATGCACATTGTGTGTTGTTTATGTGTGTGTGTGTGTGTGTGTGTGTGTGTGTGTGTGTGTGTGTGTGTGAGAGAGAGAGAGAGAGAGAGAGAGAGAGAGAGAGAGAGAGAGAGAGAGAGAGAGAGAGAGAGAGAGATTGAGTGATTGAAAGGGCAATATGTGCTTATATAATGACCTTAATGCAAGTCACTATTATCTTGACAGTTATAGTCTGTTTGCTCAAGAATATATGATGTTAATTTTGTCAATAGACTTTTTCACTGCACACACATGGGGAGATTCTTTAGTGGTTGTAAACACTATTGGCAGTGGCTATTAAATTTGAATCTGTGCTTCAGAGTAACAGTGAGATTATGCCAAATTCTAAATTCTAAATGAGAATACATCTATTTTTCACATGCTATTCAGGACAGATTTCAATAGTAGTTCAATCAGAAACTAACACATGTAAATAACATCTTCTCTTGACTAACCCTTTATTTATGACATTTAAGTTGCCCCTTAATTTTATCCATTATGAGAAATTTTTTGTTTGGGGGGGTCATTTTTCTTAGGGATTACTTTCTAATCAATTAATGTAGGAATATAAAAATAAATGCTTTGGATTAGTCAATCAATGAGTCAATACATATTTATTGTCAGATCCTGTGCTAAAAACACTGGGGATACAAAAAGAGGCAAAAGATATTGTCTCTTCTCAAGAAGCTCACAATCTAAAGAGGAAGATAACAAGCAAACAGATATGTACTAATGTTATATGCAGGATTAGCAGGAGATAATTAGAAGAGAGAAGAACAATAGAGGCCATATAACAGACACTTAATAAATGTTCATTTGAATGGGGTTGAATTGAAAGGGAAGACTGAATGAAAGAAGAATGAAGTAGAATTGGAAAAGGTTTCATGTAGAAGGTTGAATTTTTGGTGGTATTTGAAAGAAAATCAGGCAACAAAATAAGTGGAGATAAGGGGAGAAGATATTCCAGGGACAGCTAGAAAAAATGTCAAGAACTAATAGATGGAGAGTCTAGTTTGTGGAAGAGCAAGGACACTCACTGTATCTAAGAGTACATGTTAGAGAGTAAAAAGTAAGACTTTTGAGAATCCCCAAAGTTTACCTTACCCTTCCAAACTGTTTATAATAGAGGTACCTAAGTGATTCTCTATTCTCTTCTTAAATACCTCTAGTGATGAGGTTCATATTACATTCTGAGGTAGGCAATTTCATTTTCTAAAGCCTTTAGTAACAATCAGAGCTTCCTTTCCTGCATACAATATTTGATTTCCCACTTTTGTCCATTTGCACTGATGGTCAACCATATATTCAATGCATTTTTTCCTCACTTCTACCTATTAAAATCTCTAGCTTCTTTTAGACACAGACAGCTTAGTCAAGTTATAAGTCCTATTACTTATTTATTTTTTTTTTTTTTGACAAACTCACTCCCTAATTGTTAAGGAACCATTTATTAAAATTGTACAAGGTGGTTTTGATGCTGACAAGTAACTTTAGGTTACAGCAAAAAAAAAAAAAAACCTGCTATCTTATGGTGTGTATTTTAGTGAGTAAAGTTGGTCTTGAAACTAAGAATATCTGAGTTCAAATCCCCTCTCTACTGCATACTTTTTTTTGACCTATGTTGAGTCTTTTAAAGTCTACAAAGCTCCTTCCACACAACTTTATAGAACAGGAATCACAATATATTTTTATCATTTTTGTTCTCCTTTTACACTTCAGAGTGGTTAAGTGATGCAGGCAGAGTCACAAATCTAGTGACAGGTAAGAACCTAAATAAAACTTCTTAGCTCCAATTTTAGTATCTTTTCAATTGTAAACACATTGCCTCCTATGCCAATAACCAACAATGGAAGTACCTAAGAACTTTTAGTTTGGAGGAAAAAAGATTTTTATTTTGGATGAAAAAAAGGATGTGAAATTGTATATTTGGAAAATTTTGAGCAAAGACCAGATGACCACTTAATAGAAATTTTAGAGAAGAGAATCAATTGCCCCTTTACCTAGATAATTCTTTGGATTTTTCCATTTCTAAGAGTCTATGATTCTAAGTTATAGCATTTTCAAGACACTTTTCTTGATCACCATGTGATGTAGGTAATAAATTATCCACATTTTGTTGATGAAGGAACTTAGATTCAAAGAGGTACTAGACAATAAACTCTTATATTCCCATTAGAGTGTTTTTAGAGAGTAGGGAACTTTTATATTATCTAATATACCTAAAGGTGTTTAGAGTATAAACACTGGTCACATGACAAATGCTTGTTTTTTTTTTTGATACTTATTAGAGAAGAGAGCTTGAGTGTATGTCTAGTTCTCTTAACTCCAAGCCTACTGCTAGAAAAAACAAAACAAAACAACAACAACAACAAAAATAAAGATCTGCACTTGAAACTACTTACACAGGTTCTGGAACTGGATGAGACTTCTGGGGCAGTCTAATTTGAATCCTTATCTTATAGATAAGAACACTGAGACCACAAGAAATTAAACAATTTGCCCACTGTCACAAAGGTCGAATGGTTTCGAGTTGGAATTTGAACTCAGATTCTATGATGCTAAGGTAAACTCTTAAAAGACTAGAAGAATTTCGCCTAAATAGGAAAGAAGTTACCTTCAATTGTCACCCAATAGATATATTGTTTCTCCTTACCAAGATAAAAAGTGATTAATTTAGACTAGTATTTGATTTTTACATTTGATTTTTTAAAAAATATCAGTTACATTTTTATTAATAATTTCTGTATAAAAGTTTTGATTTTAATTTGTGTATTTATACATATGTGTTTCAGAAACAATTTGGCCATTAATTGTTTAGTGCTAATGTCTGATTATATGTCTGCCCTAATTTTTATGTAAGTTTTCATTTAATTTTATAGACCCTTATAGCCATTATAGCCATGATCATATTAAAATTGCAGTTTCACAAGTTATAATTCATAAAAATTAAAAAAATAAAATCCATCTTCTTTTTTTATTAATTTGAAAGTAAAGGGTTCTTTCATAAAGAGGAATGTTTCCTAAGTTCCTCACTTTTACAAAGGAAGGACTTGTTGGATAGCATTTCCTTCTTTACTCCAAGTAGGGAATATTATTTTCATTCTATTTATTTACTGGATTACAATAATGTTAATTGCAGTGTGTAGAATTGAAGAGTAGCATAATTCTTCTCTGCTAAGTATTTGCAGGATCTAGTCTATTGTGGAAGCCGTAAGGAGCTCATGATGGAAATATTAAGAAGTAGAAATGAGAAAGAATTAGAAAGTTTTATTATTATTTTTTTAATACAAAATCACTTATGGTAAACAAAATAAAAAGCAAAAAGTAGTACAGACTACATTGACTCTGGAATAGAAGTTTTAATTCTATAAAATGTATAGCCTCCATTAACACAATTTTCCCTTTTCTCACTTCACTTGTTTTCTCTCATTCTCTGGAGATATCTAGAGATATTTTCCCTTCTAGTTCACATATAAGCTTTATAATATTTATTTTCCTTTTAAATAAACAACATTAAAAGTGTTTTATTTTTTTGTTTGTTTTTGCTATGCTCAAAATTAGAATGAAATTAGAATGAACTAGACAAAAGATTGGTTTAATGCAACTAGCTATTTTTAGCCTTGGATGGGCAATAGAATTCTCAAGGAGGACAAGAGAGCTGTTTTGGTGTACTTGAAGAGCTATCATATAAAAGGATAATTAGACTCGTCCTGTTTGATCCCAGAGAGAAGAGCTAAAAGTAATGGACAGAAGTTTCAGAGAAGCAGAATTAGGTTTGATATAAAGAAAATTTTCCTAAAAATTAGAATGATCCAAAAGTATAATGGCATTCTTTAGAAAGCAGTGGGTCCTCTCCATTGGAGATCATTACGCAAAAGTTGCTTTTTTACTCTGAGTAGAAATTCTTTACTTTTTTAAAATTTTGCTTTTATTCTGAACTTCACAAACTTTAAATAATAGATACTTAGTAGAACAGAAGAGCATTGCATATACAACTTGTTTATATTGTTGTTGACCTCCATTGTATAAAGCTTGTTTTCTCTTTCAAAATATGTAATGCATTTGATATATAACTTTCAAAGTTATATGTATGTCTGTGAATCCTGCTGATGGGGATTCTTTTTCTTGATAAATTAGATTGATTGTTTACTGAAGTTCCTTCCCACACTGAAATTCTATGAAAAATATGTGTACATTATTTTTGTAGACTTTGTTGGTTACTAAAAATGTGGCTTTCTGATGCCTAGGTAGCAGATCAGTGATGGAATAAATGTTAATAACTCTTCTGGTATTATTTTGGTCTATTACATTAATAATCTATGTTCTAAATAGTCCTCAGATACTCATTGACACAGCAGATTATAATAGCTCCATTCATAGACTTCTTTAAAAAAGAAAATTCTTTAATACTAAAGCCTACTTTGCTCTATTCTTGCATTGTGGCGTAATGGCTTACATTTTATATATTTTTGCTCCTCTTATTTGGGCTCCATTTTCTCCAAATAGGGAGATGTAAGCTATATATAACTTTTGCTATTTCTATAATAGTGTATGCCTATGCAACTTTTCCAGATGTATGTTATCTGACTATTCTTCTCTGTTCTCCCTCCTTTGTGTGGCTTTTGTGGGTTCATTGTTTCTATCCTGAGAAAAACTCAAGATAAATGGGGAGGTTTTTAATGTAGCTGAATATAAATGAAAATAATCCTTTTCTTTACCCTAACATTATGTTTCTACTATATCAGGAAAAAAAAAAAAAAAAAAAAAAAAAACATCATTCAGTATAAAAGAGAGCTATTGTATTTAACTTATTATTATTATTATTTTTCTTCCTGTGGGGATATAGGAACGTGTTCCAGACAGTCCTTCTCCTGCCCCCTCCCTTGAAGAGGGTCGAAGACCTGGAAGTCATCCATCATCTCACCGAAGCAGCAGCGTATCTAGCTCCCCTGCACGGACCGAGAGTTCTTCTGATAGAATCCGTAGGTCACCTACTTTTCCTTGTCACCATTTTAAACTTTATTAGGTTCAGCTGGCTTTTCTAATCAAAATGCCCTCATTCCAAATAGATCTCAGATGTATCATGTTCTGAAGCTCTGTAGCAAGAGCCATCTCTCAACATTATGTTTCCCAGTTTGCAATATCCTAAGGTATGATGCTACATTAACAGTTTTTGATATAAACTCCCACTCTGTAATACCACACATAAAGCTTTGAGCTATGAAACAGAGCTTGGAATGGAAAGTAACCTTTTAGATTAGTTTCTGAAGTGAATGCAGCTCTCAATTATTCAGTATTTGACTATCCAAGATAATATGGTACATCCCATTATTTTGATTCCTCAACTAGCCTACAAGCAATGATTTTGGCTACTTCAAATTCTTTATCAAATTCTTACAAAGAGGGACAGACTTGGGAAATTGAAGGAGTAAAATGCAAAATAAAAAAATTTTACTTTTTGTTAGTCATTAAAGAGCTTTAGTAAGCTGGAGAGTTTGGAATTTATTGATTAAAGTTAAAATTAGATATACATTTTTAAGATTCATTCCATAAAAAGTAGTATTACATTTTAAAATATTACTTCAATCCTATAATATGGAATCAATCTTAGATTATACTAATGTGTTCCCATGCCAGTCTCCAGAAACCCAGTAATAGACAAATGACAATTCATTTGGTGTCCCAGAAATAACTCTCAAGATGTAAAACTTGGATAAAGTAGTTGAAAAGTATACATTTTAAAACAAATAGTGAAGATATTTCTCCTTATCAAGGAGTGCTACTTATTTCCACACTTAATCCCTGACTAACATTACTTATTCTTTTCCCCTTAAACAAAATGACTGATTAGTTCGAAGCACTAACAAATGGACTTTATTTAGACAGAGTATATTATTATTAGTTACGTACAGACTTGTTGGATCGTGGGTTTTGAATTGGAAAGGAACTTCAGAGGTTCATTTTCTTCTACCTCATTTTATGAATTTGGAAACAATTCAAGAAAAGTTTAGTGATTTGTCCCAAGTCAAACAGAGAAAGAGTCAGGATTCAAAGCAGATTCCTTAGCTCCAAATTCATAGCTCTTTCTACTAACACAGTTATTTTCATAAATTGTTTTTCATGTGAGAAAAATATTTTCTTAAGAGAAAGATGATTCCTTAACAAACAAAAAAATAAATGATTATATAAACTTATGTCAATTGAATTTCAGTACACATACACAGAAAATGGCATCCTAGAACCAATTGGTGGCATCTTGAATTTTTAATGATCAATTATGTATTAGAAATCAATAAACATTACAAATCAGGATTTGATTTATTATTTTATTGGTTGTCTAAACTTAAGAAAATAATGGTGAAAATGTCAGTAATATAGATTATACTTAAAAGTATGTTCTGCATAATTTTCTGGGAGGGGTGTTGTTGTTAATTATTTACCATTATACCCCTGCTGATAGCCAAATATACAGGTATGTGTCTATACAAATAAACATAGATATGCAATATGTACAATATATAATATATACAGTATATATGTATCATACATATATAGATATATGCACATATATGTATATATAAAATGTATGTAAATATATAGATAGATATACCTATTCATACATATGTACATATATATGTATATATGTGTGTAACACACACATACACACACACACACACACACACACACACACACACACACACACACACACACCCCTACATTTTTGAGAGCAGTTAGGTAGCATGGTACTGGGCCCAGAGTCAGAAAGATTTGAGTTCATGATCCTGGGCCAGCCACTTAATCTTTTTTATCTCAATTTCCTCATTTGTAAAGTGAACTGGAGAAGGAAATGGCAAATCATTCCAGTATCTTTGCTAAAATACTACAAATAGGGGCACAAAAAAATGGACATGATTGAAATGACTAAACAACTGCAAAGGTATTTTTCAAGATGAAAGCTACATATGTTTTTCTCCAAAATTAAATAATAATAAACAATAAATTATTTATTTTTAATTATGATAAAAAATTATGACTGGATTTTTAAGTTTTAAAATTATAAACAGATGCAAATTTCCTTTTACTTTCCTGAAATTCAGCATTTACTGATGGTATTTTGTTTCAAATTTCCATTTCCAAATTCCATCTTGAGCAGTAAGACATAGAGTTGATGGTATATTCACAAATTTTGGAAAAGAAAAAAGATATTCAAAATAGACTAGAAAATTCAAAATTACTTAAGTGACAATAAGGTAGGATTTCCTTTTTACAAAAAAGAAATTTAACATAAATGGAACACTATTATTAAAAGTATCACTGTGTATGTGTATATATGTTTTATTTTATATCAGCAGCTGTTCATCAAAATGGGCTCTCCATGAACCAGATGCTGATGGGTTTGTCACCAAATGTGTTACCTGGTCCAAAAGAGGGGGATCTGGCTGGCCATGATCTTGGCCATGAATCTAAAAGGATACACATTGAAAAAGGTAATAGTAATATGCTATTCTCATAATCCTCAGTCACAATTGTTTAATTCATGACAGTTTTCAACAAATAACTTAAGATAAAAGGTAAAAGATAATTGTTTCAAAAAATAGGACAATTTAGGGGTGACTTTCTCAATGCTCTTCAAAGACCTTCCTTTCTGAAGCAATATATCTCTCCTCAGAAATTTCATTTTACTTGTCATAATTCTCATGAATTTAGAATATTTTATTTTTATCATAATATTACATACATGCATCATTTTTCTTAAAAAGTCATAAATTCTTTGAAGTCAAGTATTATCATTCTCATTTATAATACCAAATCACATATCATCTTCAGAAAAGTAAAATGCTTTTGTTTCAAAGAGAACTTGGGATCATTCAATATACTATATAATTTCCCAAATTATGTCTAGGATTTTCTCTTCTTTCTATTCATCGATTCATTGGTTTGTTCATATTTGGTGTCTGCCCAAGAAATAAATACTGATAAATGGGTTACTTATATTTTTATTATAATATGGAAAATAGGAATTCTTCATTCCATTCCCACTCACTTCCTACCTCTTTTTTTTTTTTAACTTTACAATTACTGAAGTCAACTTTTGTGTGATTCCAGATTTTATTTGAGATGGTATACAATATTGTTTTAGAGTTCAATAAAATCAGTAAAATTTCCTCAGCAAAAAGGATCATCTAAACCAGAAGTACATAACTTTTTTTTCCTATCAGACCCTTTTATCAAGTGATTTTAATAGGCCCATTCTTAACACGATGTTGTTTATTTAAAAATACATTAAATAAAATACATATAAATGCAAAGGAAATCAATTACATTGAAATTTAACTACAGTTATCTAAATATCTTTTAAAAAACAAGTTCACAGACCATTTATAAGGTCCACACTGTTGTCATTTGAATTGTGCACTATACATCTTCTGGCAGAGCAACCATCTTTGGGAAACTTTAATATTTTACTTAGTATTATTGATCAGCTAATTCAAAGGTAGAATTATCTATTTTGAAGTAAAAAAATAAACCAATTCTTTCAAAAGACCTTAAATACTCATTACAATTTGTATTAAAGTGGTTAAAGGATGAGCACTAGTTATAAAAGATTTTGAATAAATTAATTCTTTGAAAATAGTTTTAGAGAAGGAATATTAAATATGAAAAACAGCTACTCCCTCTAATGGTATAAATTATGAACTTTTATGCCTCCTTAGCCTTATGTGACCTTTGCCCATATTGCCATAATTTCTCCATAGTGGTTATCCATATAATAAGTGCATTTCCTTCTTTCTTTTGGCATCACAAGCAAAGCTAGGAAATAGCTTGTCCATCAATTACCTCTTTTTTTGGCTACTTGACTGTTCTATATTATTTTTGAGTCATAAAGGATATTATACTTTACTCTAGATCTTCATTGTGCATTGCCTGAATAAGGCTCACTGTATTCTTCCCCATTGCTACCTGTTTTGTCTCAGTCTTTGTGAACTCATTTGGGGTTTTCTTGGAAGATTTAGAGAATGGTTTGCTATTTTATTCTCCAGATCATTTTATACATGAGGAATCTGATGCAATAGAGTTAAATGATTTGCCTGAGGTCATCCAACTAAGAAGTTTTTGAGGCCAGACTTGAATTCAAAAAGATGAATCTTCTTGACTCCAGGTCTGGCACATTATGCACCATCTAATGATACCTAATCAGGAGGTGTCCAGCTTTCCCAAGAGTGTAGACTAAGTGGTCCATTGCTATCTAACCTCAAGCAATCACTGGAGATATATTCGTTTATACTGGAAAGTAAACAAGTTACTAATTTAGTTCAAAAAATAACTCAAAAATTGTCAGAAATAAGTCAAATTGAATATATGCATAAGATACTATCATGGGTATATGCACGGTGATGGAAATTATACATTCATCAGACACTAGCCATTTTTTTGACCTATTCTCACTCCCCTACATAATCCTAAATTATCATACTTCCTCCTTGGGAGCAGTTCTGTCTGACAAATCTGCCTCAAACGGTGATAGAAAAAATAATTTTGACTGATCAACTTTAAGGCTAATTAAAATTGGAGGAAAGTAGAAAAGACAAAGTTTATTCCAACTCATCAATTCTGCCATCAGCCAAGATCTAAGGTATTCCTTTGCTTTGATCAAACCTTTTGCCTGTCATTTAGATAGCCCTTTGCTGATCCTCTTACTAAAAGAAATGATTGAAAGAGTTTTTAAATGATTTTGGCATTCAAGTATTTATTCAGTTTTGCTGAATTGTCAATATTGCTCTCTATAAAACTCAAATAGTTCTGTGGGCTCTTCCCATTAATCTATTGAACCAAACTGAACATAGTTCTGCACTATTTAGGAAGGACACAAAGGTAAGGTTATATGATGACTTGTTACTTTAAAGAAACAAGTGTATTTTATGGTCACGAGAGATCCAAACTAGCTTGTACTCTTTAATTTGTAGTCACAAGACCTGTATTCATAGGCTGATTTTGCCATTTATTGCCTGGATTAATCTTGGGCCTCAGTTTTAGTAACTGCAAAATATAGGATTGTAACTTGAAGATTCCTTCCATCTCCAAATCCATAAATATTGTGTATATACCACATTATAAGGAAAAAAGAATATGGAAATCTAAATGACACCATTCCTGTTCTTGAGAAGTTGATAATCTGGTAGGTTTTAAGAAATAAAATGATTATGAAATGAAGATGATTATTAAAAATTTCAGTCTCAACAAAGCAATTTTTCAAATGTGTGATCTTTCTTCTCCCTTCTTCCTCCAACTAACACTTTCTACATTTTGGTTCTTTGTATTAATGAACTCTAGAACAACATTGTAGACCATCTCAAATAAGATCTGGAATCACACATTTGTATGAATGCAACTTCATAGTATATCTAAAATACACTTAAATAAAAATAAAATCCCTTTCTTTTGTGGCATTTATCATATATCTTTATATTAGCTTAGTAACTTTTAAAAACAGTGTTATCTCCTTTTCCAATTATATGTCAAAACAATTTTTAGCATTCACTTTTACAAGATTTTGAGTTCCAAGTTTTTCTCCCTTCTCTATTTCCTCCTCTTTTCTGAAAATGGTAGGCAATTTGGTATGTTATATCATATAAAACTTATTTCTATATTAATCACAGTTGTGAAAGAAGAAACAGAAAAAAAAATTAAAATAAAATACCAGAAAGGATAAAGTAAATGTAAAAATGATGTTCCAACCTGCATTCAGAATCCATCAGTACTTTATCTAGATATGAATAGAATTTTCTTTCCATAACTTGGATTGTTGTGTTACTGAGAAGAGTTGATTCATTCATAGTTGATACTCACACAATATTGCTGCTACTGTCTGAAATGTTTTCCTGGTTCTGTTCATTTCACTTTTCAAGAGTCTAAATTTTTCTGAAATTTGCCTGTTCATCATTTGTTATTGCACAATAATATTCCATTACTTTCATATACTCATTTAGTTGTTCCCCTATTGATAGGCATCTCCCCAATTTCTAATATTTTACTACCACAAAAAGAACTGCTATAAATATATTTTTGCCCATGTAGGTTATTTCCCCTTTTTTATGATCTCTTTGAGATATAAACTGAATAATGGTATTTCTGGATCAAAGAATTTGAAGAGTTTGGTTGCCCTTTGGGCATAGTTTTAAGTTGCTCTTCAGAATGATTGGATCAGTTCACAACTCCACCAACTTTACATTAGTGTCCCAATTATCCTATCATTTTCCTTTAATTCGGGGTGTGTGTGTGTCATATTAGCCAATTTGGAATATGTGAAGTGATGTTTGACTTGGCTTAATTTGCATTTCTCTAAGCAAAAGTGACTGTTCATATCATTTGAACATTCAAGAATTGGAAAAGAACTAAAATTCTTATAAATTTGACTCAGTTTTCTATTTATATGAAAAATGAGGCTTTTAATAGAAATACTTGCTGTAAAGATTGTTTCCCAAGTTTTTGCTTTCTCTCCCATCTTGGTTACATTGATTTGTTTGTACAAAAGCTTTTTATTTCAATATAACCAAAATGACCTGTTTTGCATTTCATAATGCATTTTAATCATTTAACTTGTCCTTTAGGAATCTGATTGCTATATGTGTTTAGTATAGATATTGCTTCTTTGTCTATGGTACTTTCAACAAGTTTTCCACCTTATCTCTTTTTGATCAAGTCTCTTTTTACTTTTACTTTTTCGGCGATCAAGATTGCTACCCCTGTTTTGTTTGCTTGTTTGTTTGTTTTACTTTAGCTGAAATATAATATCATCTGCTTCAGTCCCTTACCTTTAATCTGGGTGTTTTTTCTTTGCTTCAAATCTGTTTCTTGTAGGATTTTTCCTCCTGTTTGTCCTCTTTCTTTTCATCTATCCTTTCCTTCCTCACCAATGTTTTGCTTCTGTTTACCACTTCCTCTAGTGTGCTATACCTTCAGTTAGTACATCCCCACCTTCACCTCTTTATTTAATTCTCTCTTTTCTTCCCTATCTGGTGAAACAGATTTCTATATTCAATGATTGTGTAAATTATTCTTTCTTTGAGCCAATATTGATGAGAATTAAGGTTCAAGCAATGCTTTTTTGGTCTACCTTCCCATTTCCTCCTCTTACTGAAGTAGATCTTTCATATCTCTTCATATGAAATAATTTACTTCTTTGTACCTCTCCCATCCTGTCACTGGTGTGCTCCTACTTTTCATACTTTATTTATTTTTTTATCATTCATTCAAATTCATTTTATCCCTATACTTTCTATGTATGTTCCTTCTGTTTGAACTATTAGCAATGAAATTTCAAAGAACTACAAGTATCATTTAATCATGTAGGGATGTAAATAGTTAAGCTCCATTGAATAGCTTATGTTTTTTTTTTTTTTTTTTTTCTTTTTCTTTTCTTTTACCTGTTTATGCTTCTGTTGGGTCTTGACATTGGAGATCAAATTTTTGGTTTAATTCTGGTTTCCATATGAAAATTTGAAATCCTTCTATTACTGAATGATCTTTTTTTTTCCCCTTAGTATATTATGTTTAATTCTACTGGGTAAGTGATTATTTTTTGTTGTCGTCCTAGCTCCTTTGTGGAATATCATGTTTCATGAACTTCAATCATTTAATGTTGAAGCTATTAAGTCCTGTGTAATCTTATTTATAACTCCCTAATATTAGAATTTTTTCTTTCTGGTCCCTTGCAGTATTTTTCCTTTACTTGATAATGCTATAATTTGGATAAAATGTTCATTGAAGTTTTTATTTTGGGATTTCTTTCATGAGATGATAAGAGGACTTTTTCAATGCCTATTTTACTTGAAAATTTCCTGAAAGATGCTGTCCAGGTCCTTTTTAAATTATGGCTTTCAGGTAGTCGAATGATTTTGCCCTTATTTCTCCTAAATCCAGTTGTTTTTCCCATGTTACTCTACATTTTCTTCAAATTTTATTGTTTCTATTTGATTGATTTTTTATGTCTCACAGAGTCATTAACTTCCCTGTTCTAACTTTTGTGGAATTTAGTTTCTGTACTATCTTTTCTATTTAGCCATTTATATTTTTAAGTAGTTGTTTTGTCCTCTGTGGATTTTTGTGTCTCCTTTTCCATCTGACCAATTCTACTTTTTAAACAAATGTTTTCTTTCCCCAAGCTATTGACTCTTTTTTTCCCCCTTAATTTTCTTGTATCCCTCTCATTTTCTCCCAATTTTTCTTCTATCTCTATTATATGATTTTAAGGTCCTTTTTTAGCTCTTCAATGAGTTCTTTCTGAGCTTGAGACCACTTCACATTTTTATTTGAGACTTGGCCTCAAAATGTTTTGGCATTGCTGTACTCTTCTGAGTTTGTGTCTTGATCTACCATGTTACCATAATAGTTTTCTGTTATCAGTTTTTAAATTTATTTTCTTATTTTTCCTTCCTTTTAAACTTGATTTCTACTTTGGGGGGGGGAAGAAAACTGTCTCAAATTTCTTGTGCCAGGGGCTGCAGGCTCTGGCTATTTACCTGGTGCTGCATTTATGGTACCCTGAAGCCCAAGGGGAACCCTTATGTGTGGTGCTGTGCTGAGAATGTTAGGTTTGTGTGGGGCTTACTGGCACTTCTGTAGGCTGCAAGGGTCTGACAGCTTACCTGGTGCTGAGCTGGAGTCCTAGTACTGATGTTTAGAGTTATCTGAGGCCAATAGGATGTTTCTGCATTTTCTAAGGATACAGTGAAGCACAAAATGGTCTGGCACCTGGAGGTTGCCTGTTTTCCAGGGACTTCATTAAAGCACATGGAGGTTCTCAGAGCTAGAGTCTGTTTATCCACTGGCTATGCTAAGGCATGTGTGGGGTGGGAGCCTGATGTTGATGTGCGCTTGTTCTACTGATCCAGGGCTCAGAATTTCCCACTGCCTTGCTGAAATGGGATTTGCTGCTGTCTTTCTAGAAAGCTTCCTGTCCTGGACTGAGCTTTCTGCCACTCTTCCAAATTTCTTGGGCTTAAGATTTGTTTTACCTTGTCTCTTTACTAGTTCTGCTGTTCTAGGATTTGTTTTGAGGAGCTATTTTATGGTTATTTTAGAGATAAACATGGGAGAATTACCATGATTTGCTCTTACTCTGTGATCTTGGCTCCTGGAAGTCCCTCTCATAGTAAGTTTCTAATTAAACATATTTGTATGAAAACAAATTACTTCCTTTACACATATATGCATACATTATTTTTGTATATATGTCATTCTGGAATTGAACTATAAATTTGCATTTGTCTGTTTGCCATCAGAAATCATTCAAAAGTCAAAAGCCATTTTCATTCAATAAGTTAATGTTGTACAAAATTGTAATCATGTGAATTTTAAGCTTCAGAGTTTTTTTCCTACGTTTATATATTAGCTTGATTTTGTTCTGAATCATATTTAAATTCATCTTTTGAAAACCTTTAATTACTACCATTAGAATTCTAAAGTACTACCTGGCTAATAAACTTAGAGTCTCCTTCATTTTTAAGATAAAAAGCTTCTCCAAGGTTTTGAGTCTCCAGAGAGTTTAATTAAAATATGATAGAAATATAAGTATGAAAAGAGTTATTCCATGAAGTAGCCATCATATACTATTGAAATCTGACCCAAGAGAAAAAAGAATGAATTTAAGAGAATCAACTTCATTTAACACTCCAAATATTCATTTGCAGCTAAAGTTTTCATTGATCCATCCATCCATCCATCCATCCATCCATCCATCCATCCATCTATCCATTCATTCATTTAAGACATTTAAAAACCCATATTTGTATGGGCTCTTCACAGTCCTCACACCACAAGTGACCAGCACAGGACTTTTGATCTGCTCAATTTCCAATTTAAGCTTGTTCACCCTTCTTTTACACAAAGGGCTGGAGAACTTTTTTAAAAGTCTTGCTAATTTTTTTTGGTGTGTTTTTTTTTTTTTTTTTTTTTGTTAGCTGCAGCTATGCTACTACTAGGGATTGCAGGCACATGCTGTTAGGAAATTATTTTTTTTCTGAATAAGTCTATCATTTCTATATTTCTTGACACATTTTTAGCTATAATTAGATCCTATGCTGTCTTTAAAGTTGTTTTATACTTTTGATGACTCATAACTGGTTTCTTGCTCAGCTTTTTTGTTTGCTTTAAACAAATTCTGATATTTTTGTTCTCAGGTGTATTAGCCCCAGATAAATTGTATTGTTGCTTCCTAAGTTAATTTATTATTATACTTGAAAGTTACATATTACTTTTGTTTACCTAATAAGTGAATAAAACCAAACAAATGGTTCTCTCCTGACTACTGAAACTACGATAACAAGAAGAATTATAGTATCAAATAAGTATACAAAGTATTTTAGATAAGTTACCTCATTTGATCTAATAACTTTGTGAGGCAGGTGAAATATTTATCCCCATTTTACAGACAAAAAAATTGAGGCTGACAGAGAGGTTGCTTATGTTCTTCCAGCTAATAAATGTTTGACGAAGGCTTTGAAATCAATTCATCCTTCCTACAAATCCAGTAGTTATGGTGCATTGTTCCACCCAGGTCTCTCTTATTAAGGTGAATGAAATTAATAATCAATAATTTCTTTTACTTGGGAGTGTCATAATCTCTAGCTATTCTTTTTATTCTTATACAGGTCACTTAATTCTCCAAAGCCTCCTTATATGAAAGATTAGATGAAAATCTCCACAGTTCAGAACACTGTCTTGACCATGTTCCTTGTTGAAGTGATAGGATTTTCTAATTCATGTTGCTATATTTCCTGTTTCCTTTCTTTCCTTTTTCCTTCCTTTTTTCCTTTCTCCCTTTTTCCCTCCCTCCATCTCTCTGTCTCTCTTTTTTCTCTCTGTGTCTTTCTTTTTTCTCTCTGTATCTTTCATTCTTTCTATCTTTCTGTCTCTCTTTCCCTCCTTTCTTCTTTGTCTCTTTCTCCCTTTTTTCCTTCCTTTCTTTCTTTAGGATTTTTTTCCTTTTTTTTTTTTTTTTTTTTTTTTTTTTTTTTTATAACAGATATGTGGTACAGGTGTTAGAATGCTAGGCCTGGAGTCATGAAGATCCAATTTCTGGAGTTCAAATCTGGCCTGAGACAAAATTGTGTGACTCTGGACAAGTCATTTAACTCTGCCTCAGTTTCTCATATGTAAAATGAGCTGGTGAAGGATGTAGCAAAACATTCAAATATCTCTGCCAAGAAAACCTTAAATGGGACACAAAAAGTTGGACATGACTATTTTTATTGTATTTCTCTTTATTTAAAAAAAAAATATTTCCTGGTTATATTTTAATCTGGTTAGCTCCATACTTGAAAGTTTTGTATAGCCTCTGGCTTTTTTTTTATTGATACCCCTGTAGTAGAATATAGCAGGCTTAGTAATGTGGCGTAAGATGGGAATCATCTGGAAGCACATAGCAGTGACTTTGTTTGTTTGCTTGGGGTTTTTTTTGCTTCCTTTTCTATGTTCAATGACTTCCCCAGATACCCATTTTAAGATTTTTATACTTGAAAGTAGCTTGACATTGTAAATTTGGAAGCATTTTCTTAATGGCAATAGATGGTGAATTTATAAATTTACAAAGCCTTCAATTAGTTTTCTTAAATATTTGGAAATATTTTATAAGAAATTTCTTTTTTCTCCATTTTTATTTTTGGGGTATAATTTATATTTCATCATTTTATTTGATTGTAAGACTGCTATAATTTCTATTTGGTTCTCTAGAACCACTATATCAAAATCCCAGGGTTAGTTAAAGCTGAAATTGAGCTGCCACACTTTAATCCTAATTGACCTTTTCTATTGTGAAATTATTAATTGATTGACAATAATTTGTTTATACATGTATACTGTGTAAATATATAATATATGTGTATACATATTTGCATGTGCACATGATTATACATACACACATAATATATACATACATACACATGTTTATGTGTATGTATATATATGTATAAAATGATTGAATGTCTTTGAGAAATATTCAGAAATTTGCCATCTATGATCATTAAAAATA
>NC_133619.1:114535687-114555687 GCF_048593235.1 Sminthopsis crassicaudata | reverse complement strand
AAAAGTAATATGGAAAAATAATACAAATTAGAGAAGTCACCATTTTACAGTTCCCACACATCAGCAGAGGCTTAATTATCTATTCAATATGCAACAATGAATACAAAGGTTGTAAACGGAAAGCATCAACCAGTGAGTTTTAAATGAGTATGATAGAAACATAACTGCTTGCAAACTATTATTTATTATTCAACTTTCTATATAGGGGGAGATAATAGATTTATATTCAAAATTGAATATAAAATTCTGGAGAATATACAAAGTAATTTCTAAGGAAAGAATACTTGCCAACAGGAGGACACTGATGTTCCTGTGGGAGGTAATGAATTGACAATGGATTTTTTTTTTTAAACTCAGTCTTCCTGAGTCTTGGCCCAGTACTACTGAATGTGTGTGGGGGAGATGGGGAGGATGGGTGGGGAAGGGGTTAGGAGTAGGAAGCAATTAGGACTATATCAAGACAGGGAAGAAAACACATACAAGAGACTGTGGAAAATGACAGGGTCAGACAACTGCTTGGATATTTAGGGTGAAGGAATATGAGGAGGCTAAGTTTCTAGTACTCTGGATAGAAATAAGGAAGTTCTGAAGGGAAGTAGAATTTTAGGGAAAGTTAATGAGTTTGTTGCATGTGTTTTGAGTTTGAAACGTCATGCAGAGTTCAGAAAAGAAATTAGGGCTGGATTTAAAGATGTAAGAGTGATCTGTATTGTTTGTTTATTAATCCATGAGAGCTGATGAGGTCAACAAGTAAGAGAACATATGGAGAGAAGTACAGAGGGTCCAGTACAGAATGTTGGGGCACATCCATAGTGATGCTATGATATACATAGTAATCAAGCAAAGGAGACTGAGAAACAGTGTTATATATGTTTGAGAGGAAAATCCAGAGAGGAAAGAATATACAGAAAAAGGTGATTGATATCAAATGCTACAAACACATTAAGAAATATATAGATTTTTTTATAGTCTATTGAATTTGGCAGTTAAGAGATATTAGTAACTCTGGAGAGTTCATCTAATTCTACAGTTTGGAAAATGTCTTATGTAAGGACATGCTACATTAAATGGGAGAACCTGTATTTGAACCTATCTTTCCTGAATCCCCAAATTCTACCAAATATCAATAGTTGTGTACCAATATTCTCCACAATGAGGGAATCTGAAGGAGAAGGGACACTTGATTTTCAGACCAAGAGGAAAATAGGGCCCAAGCACACAGGGGAGTGGCTATTCTATTAATTGTAGACATCTTTGAGTATGGATGTATGTATATACACATACAAATATGCCTATATATACCTCTCTCTTTCTTTCTCTGTTTTTCCCCTCTCTCTTCTCCTCTCTGTCTCTATCTCTCTCTGCTGGGTCTGGAGACCCTTCTTCACTTTCCAGTCTTTTTATACTTTAACTTGCTCTATGAACTCTTCTATGAACATGTTCTTCATGTTGTTCATTACCCATGACATTCCACCTCCTGACTTTGTTCTCTTTCACTGGCCATCCTGCAAATAAATAAATCCACATCTTCCTCAACTCTTCATGCTTAGCACAGTGCCTGGAATATACTAAAATCTAATAAATACTTGGTGATTGATTAATATGAGGAACTCCTAATAAGGAAAATCCTTCTATCCAAAAAGATCAGTATAAATTCTTCAATTTGTCTTGTTCTTAAAAAGTGGCTTATGCCTTGCCTTCTTGACACTGAGATTAGTTCTCCATTCTTTCTGTGCTTCTGTCTCCATCTCCATCTCCCTATCTCTCTCTCTCTCTATCTCTGTTTCTCTAGATTAACTGAAAGGCCATTCCAAAACAATCAGCTAGTCAACAAGCATTTATTAAGCACAGAAAAAAAAAATAAAAAAAAAAATAAAAAACAATCCCTGTCCTCAAGGAGAATATATTCTAATGGTCTAACTTTCCTTAAGGAAATAACATTTCAACATGTAATTTTCAGGGTGACTTGAATGAACTAACACTGTTTATAAAGAAATACACTCATACCTTATAGACAAATATATGTATGTGTATTCTAAAATAAGATTTTATAGATGAAAATTTCACATTTGTTAATTATTTGACATTTAAAAGTTTTTCATTTTCAAAAAGTTTAAGGATTATAATAAAAAACTTAACTAAATGAATAATATTAATGAATTTCATCAAATTAATCAAAAGTAATAAGAATCTGTAATAATTACGCATTGTCATGGAATGACTATCATTCCATAATTAATGTTTTTAATGAGGGTGGAGGAATTAATGTGAAACAAAAATAAACATGTAGGAATGCTGAGAAAATATTAGTCTTAAATCACCCACAATAATGTAATGGCCTCATTGTTTCTGTCTATGGAAAGGCTGAATATATGTAACTCTGAGAATAACAATGAATATTATTTTAGTTCAACTTAAATCACCTGTCTAGCATATAAGTGGATTTCATTTACTGTTTAAACATCTTCTATTTGGCAGAATTTGGAGTTATTGTTTTTTCTTTCTTTCACACTTAATATTTAATACTTAAGGTAAAACAGTCATTTCACCATATAAGTTAATAAGTATTAAATTCAAAGGTAGTAAGTATTAAAAATGTGTAACTATATACTATAATAACTTATTTTTAAAACTAATAATATCAAAATTAAAATCAATTACAAAGGACATTGTATTGTATGTTAACAGGAAAAGCCACGTTCCTTTTGTGATAACTCAATGTGCTAAAAAGAAGTATTTCACTTTGATCATCATTAGAAATAACACATACCTTTGCAGTCCTTTGGATTAATTACAGGACAAGGTTTTGAGGACAGCAAATAGCTTCGGCTTGCAGAATAGTGTTTGCATCCTGCTAACACAATCATAAATGAATGCTATAAAATGCACATATATATGTTAAGATTGAATCTGTGTCATAACATACTAATTACAATGCATGCTACCTTTCTCATAAAAGACTATATTCCAAATATTCATAATCAATTAATGTAATTAATTTCATTTACTTATTTGCTATAATTTTTTATTAAAGCATTCTATAGTTCATTTACATAATGATATAGTCAGACCAATCACTCTACTCAGGAGAAATTCATAGTCTTGAAAGAAATTATTCAAATTCTAAAATAAATGTTAAGTGGAAATGGAAATTTTAATAAAAAATGGAAATGCAGCAAAGGCCAGTAGTAACTATATTCTCTTAGGTAACTGATATTCAAAATCACCCAATGAAGAAATCCCTTGTTACTGTAGGTTGAACTGTTAAAATGTTGTATGCTGACAAACTTTTAATCACTTACAAGGTTGAGAATTTAAATAATTGACTATCATTTTAATTGCACCTTGAAAGTTATTAAAAATTACAAAATCTTAACTACTATTCTAAAATATTTACCCAAAATGTTTGAAATATAGATCTTCCTTTAAAGTATATGAAATAAAAAGGTAGTGTGTGTGTGTGTGTGTGTGTGTGTGTGTATGTATGTGTTTG
This sequence comes from Sminthopsis crassicaudata, assembly GCF_048593235.1. Classification (NCBI taxonomy): domain Eukaryota; kingdom Metazoa; phylum Chordata; class Mammalia; order Dasyuromorphia; family Dasyuridae; genus Sminthopsis; species Sminthopsis crassicaudata. Next base: position 114,552,194 of record NC_133619.1, on the reverse strand, counting down.
TGTGTGTGTAAAGGATTATCAGATGACTAGCCCTAAAGATTTTAAGATTACATTTGTGATCATTTAATCAATGACATTTTTCAACAGTTGTAATTTTATCTCATGAAATATTAATGCCAAAAGTTGCACTGGGGATTTGCTAAATATGATATCCTTCTACTAAGGTAAAGATTCTAAGTCATATGATGAAGAAATGAAAAATTAGATGAAAATTCAAAAAAAGAAAATCAAGAGCCTTCTTCTATGCTTGTTACTAATAATTTCTTGATAAAATAGTTGATATAATATATATAAATTATATAATCAAACAATTGAGCACTAATTTTGCTTTGAAAATTGTGATATCATAAAAATGAGACCCACATTAAATTTGAAGATTTTGTATTATCAGGTCCATTTATTAATAATAGTTATACAGATATATATTACTATGATAATCCACATATAATATCCTTCCTCAGAATGACATGACCAAAGACATTTCTAATTATATTTACTTCTGAAAGATTATGGTTTATAGTTAAAACAAGAGAGGCATCCTGTCATTTTCCAAACCCGTTAAATGTGACAGAATCTATTTTTCTGCCAACTTGTGAGGACCAGGCAGAGAGCAAATTTGCTGTGGTCAGCTAAGTGTAACCACTGAGCAGGAAAGTGAATTTAATAATGCATTATTGTTCTTCACTGAAGGTGAACTGTTACAGTGCCTTTGTTATAGCAGACTTTGCCTTCACTTGAATTTCCAGATGCTGTGTAGATTACCTGATTAAAATCTCTAATGCATGATAAAATGTACCAGGTATACTTTTAACATAAATGCATCCATTTTTGAAAACTGGAAAAGTAAAGCTAATTGGAATATTTGCTACTATATTGTTGCATACACATTTATTTTTACAAATAGCCATTTATTCTAAAGCAGAGAGAATAAATAAGTAATTACAAATTCACAAAGCTTATAAATATAACTTGGCTTTTCTTGTGAAACTATGAACACAAATATCAAATGCTTTATCAGGCAATTTAGTATTGATCAATTTTTCTATTTTTAAATTGTGGGAAAATATTTTAATACTGATCAAAACAGAAAAAGGAAGTAAAAGAGAACATCTTTCAGATTTTGTCATGACTTTTATTTTCATGCTCTTCTTTCTCCCCACTCCTCCCATCTACTTTTAATCATTTATAATCATTCAGTTTAAGTGCTGACATATTTTCATCCAACAATTGTTTAAAACAGTTCTCAGTAGAATAGTGAGAACACATTTGCCTATTTATTTTATTACACTTTGTCTAGGCCCAGTTCATCAGAAATTTTCAAAGAATCTCAAATAAATCTTAATGTAAACTTTAGTAATAGAAAAAAAAATGAGAAATTTAATCTTGGAATTTTTCTTTATATTTAAAAGATTGGCCTGGGATTGCTGCCTTCACTGCATTGTTAAAGGGCTATTTAATATATGCAAAGCTTTAACCCTTATCTTACTTGTGGTTTTGTCACTATGAGTTTGGAAAACAAAACAGTTGTTTCCTGTTCAGTGCTTTCTCAAAGAAGATTTCTCTGCATCTGAGTGAACTATTAGAAATAGAGATTCTAAGGAATCAAAGACTAAAAGGGCACATTCCATCCAATCTGTGATTGTCACTGCTGAACTTTATCTTAAGAAGGCTTTGAAAAGCATTTCTTTGAATATCAGGGGCATCCACTGATGAATATATCACTATAAGCCATATAACAAGAGAGCTCTAGACTTTGAAGAGAAACAGGAGTCATTTAAATCAAAACAAACAAACAGGAAGAAAACAGACAAATGTAGGTATCGTTGCATTCATGTTTTCATAGAAGAAAGATAGGGAGTGAACTTGTGATTTCATCGAATATCAGGAACTCCTACTAATGTAGCTTGGTACCTTCTGGAAAATACATAATCTTAGAGTGTTGCTGAGAACACTTGAGAGGTTAAGTGGCCCGTGTGAAATTACATAGCTTTTTGTGTAAGAGGTAGGATATGAACCCACCTCTTCCTAACTCCAATCTGTCATTCCTAGGATGGTTACTCGAAATAAGTTCTAAAATCTTTGGAAAGGTGTTTAATCTGACTTTAATCTTTCTTCTTAATAATAAAAATAAAACCCCAAATGTGGATTTTGACTGAGGAATAAGCATATTGCTGTATCAATATTAACTCTTTTAAAACTATATTTGTACTTATATTTAAACAAAATGCTTCTAATCATTGGATTATAAAATAAATAGTGATCAAACTGTATAACTTTAAGGAATAAGAAAAGAATGGTCTTATAATCATTAAATTGATATTTCTACTACCTTTCCAGTTAATTAAGAAAAAATTAATTGCTGTCTTGGTGTGACAATGATACTTTTTCCTTCTTAAATGAAAGTGTAAAGGTTAAACCAAATAACATTCAACAAACAAAGATTTGTAATATGACTCCTTCAGATTTTCTGTTTACTCTTCAGAAATTCCTGTGTTCCAGTTCAAAGCAGGTGCAGAACATCGATACTGTTGCTACAGGTACACAAATAACTTGCTTTTTTACTAGTCTCTGAATATTTCCTGTATTTCCTCAAAACTTCAAAAACCACAGATTGTGAAGTGGAAAGAGTCAGTTGACTTCTTGACCGTGACCTTGGTAATGATACAAAAGGAGATTGGCAAAATAAGATGTTTGTTGCATGAAGGGTCACGGACTCACTACTGGAATCACATATGAAGATCTGACTGATACTTAATTGTTGAAGCTAGGCATTAATTCATGCTTTTAAAAATAGATCATATTTAAATGGGAAGTGCATAGTTTAAGTTTAGATATATTTGTATTCATTTGAGACAAATTGATGAACTGCCTTACCTTTCTTTTTGCTACTTCCTCCTTATCTCCCCACCAATATTCCCATATTTTAAAGCACAGTCACATTCACTCTTTTTGGCAATTTGGGCTATCATTTAATAGTTCTGGTAGTAATAATTGAATTATGTGCATATGGATGTCCATTTCCCTTTTCAGAACAGTAGAATAATAGGTTGTTACTCAATAGTAAGTGAATAGCATTTTATGCCATTCATACTAAACTACTAATCATGTGAAGTTAGTATTTTCTCCCCCAAGCACAGGACTTATAGGAATGATTGGCAATGAAAATATAAATAAATGTGTCTATTTCTTCCTCCCTTTTCCCATCCCAAATTTCTAGAGCACTTAATATTATTACCAGACTTTTTGCTTGTTCTGGTCTTCTAGCTAGTCAATTGCATTCAGTTCATTTTTTCCCCTCTCCTATTATTTTCTCATTTCTGACTCAGAAGCCAACAAAAACAGCCCTTTCTGAACAGAGTGCTGCAATTGTCTATCCTTGGGAAAGTTTTGGTTTTCAGGACAGACGTCACAGTTTCACTCTTGTAATAGAATAATACAAGTCTGTATACCAATTCCAGTTAATTATTCCTGTCAAAGTAATCATGTTGAGAGATTCTAACACTTATTCCATGCCTTAAGATATTTTTAGAGTTCATTTTTGGAATTGCTGTCATAGTCTGTGCCATATATGCCTAGGTAACAAATCTATTCCTTGGTATGTATTAAACTTTTGCAAATAGCCAAAAGTCATTTGTAGCAATGGCTGGCACAAAGGGCAGATAATCAAGGTAGATATTAATATCCTTTCAATCAAAAATGATGAGTCATTAAAGGAACAAGATTGAGTGGCTCATAGACTAGTCTTGAAGATAACTCCCAAATAAGAAGTTCCAAAATTGGTTTGAACAATGGTACCATTGTTAGAAAAAAAAGGACAGTGCTTCCCAAGAGCCCTCTTTGAAAGAAAACAGTCGCTTTTAGATATTTTCCTATATCATGTACAATATCTGTTTCCTTATGTTTGGGCAGTATATGTACATGTTGGAACATCGCTTCAATATTGTGTATTCTTTTATTACAAGGTGGAATTTTGTGTAAAGCAAAACTGCCTGTTTTGGATGCTATCCATATAGCATCTTTCCTCCCCTTCCCCCAACACTATCTAATAGATTATATTATGATTTACAAAGTATTTTTACTTGAGTCTGATAGAGCTGACTATAGCTCCAGTTTAGACTAAATCTGGCTAATATCTATATCTAGGAGAAAAATAGCTATTTCAGGAAATGTATTGAGTATATATTCGATCTTTATAGGTTTCTTACTTTCGTACTTTAAAAGATTATTGATTTCAGCAGTGTTGTTGTTACTTTGTTCACCAAAACAGATCATGACCCCTTGATATCTCAAAAAATATATGTTAATGAATATATATGTGTATGTATGTGTATATATAAATATATATATATATATGTATGTGTGTGTGTATACAGAGAGATAGATATATGCATATGTGTGTACATGGGCACATATATTCTATACCATATATACGTATATATATGTATATACATATATGTGTGTGTGTGTATACAGATCATATACATTGTGTGTGTATGCATGCATTTCACAGTGAGCCTACTCTTTGAATAATATAGTCCATTGCCAGGATCATACTTACAATCTTTCCAGCCTTCTAGGACCTCTCATATATGGGTTTCCTGATATGAGTTTTGAGATCTCAGGACCACCTTAATGTCACAGTGAGGAATCAAAGTAATCCTTTAGTGGAAGTTTTCTAACCTTAAAAATGAATTTTCTAACTGACCCTAGGTCCCTGGTGTAAAATAAAATCATAAGGAAATTAAAACAATGCAAGGAAATGTATTTACTAATTGGGCTATAATTAGGAACAAAAGGCTTTTCTTTAAACAATCAACTTTAGAAAGAGAAGTCTAAAGTTATGCACAATTCATGAATTAGATAATTGTTTTGTTTTTTTTTTCTTTTGGAATTGGATCATTGCCTAGCATCTGTTCTTTAGCTGTGATGCATGAGTGTGTGGATGTGTGTAACTGTGTGTGTGTGTGTGTGTCTGTGTGTTTGTGTGTATCCTAGTTAAAGTCTGCCACTGACTAATGTAGATATTAACTAGAACAGTCTTTATACTAACTAATGCAGGTGACTAAAGATTAAATAAATGCAAACTATCTGTCCCTAAAAAATTATATTGTAGAATCACAGTGATTAAATAGACTTTAGATATTATCTAGTAAATACTTCTCAACATTTTTCATATTGAGGATAGTGGGGCCAAAGAAATTGAATGACATGCTTTATGTCACTGTGGAGTATAGTACTTGAACCCAGATTTCCTAATTTTCTTGGGCCATGACCTATTCACTCTTACTGACTTTATCTTTGAAGGAAATACATATACATTTACATATATTTTTGCATACATGCATGCATATTCAGAGATAGCTAACTAGCTAGATAAAAGGAATAGACTTCCAATTTCACTAATTTAGTGAAGTCCTTGTGGAAGAAATTCCTTCTTGTAGTATAGATTGGCATTGTTTCTACAATTTATACTTTTAGAGGAAGGCACTAAGAGGTTAAATCACTTGTTCAGGATTATATAAGCATCATGTGTCAAAGATAGGACTTAATCTCAGCTCTTCTTAGTTATAAAGCTAGATTTCTATCCACTCTGCTATTCTGACTATCTTGGATATAGAGATTACAATCCATTGTACAGAATAGCATAAAATAAATGGAGATTAAAAAGTTATGTGAAATTGGAGAGAGGAGAGATTTGTTCATTTGTCATATTAACCTTTCTCAAAACTGGCTTTTCCATTTGTGAAGTCCCTCACATTTCCTAAACTGGAATGGAAACTTTCTGAAACACTATCTTATTATAGTGTTTACAGATTATAATTTGAATAATTGAATAATTTGAATAATTTTCCCAGTTGACTAACTTTAAAATCTATACTTTCTCCATTATCCATTTGGGCATATATTTTCAATAAGAATACAGAACACTTTTCTCTTTCCCTGATGCCATACCTTCATTGTGTTCAGTTGCCAAAGGGGTATTCTCTACCTTATCAGTGACAATAGTGTGCTTTGGTGATACAATAAAGCCATCAATCAATAAACCTTGATTATCTTATAGGTATGAGCAGGTGTTTTTTAATTAAAAAAAAAAAGTTTTGAGTTTTGGGATGCGGATTATCTGATTAGGTTTATTAGGAAAATAGCACTTTAAAAGGAATCATCCTCAAACTAAGATTTTAATTTATTAGGACCCATATTTGTCAGATATTAACTATAGTCATTATATTTCAACATGAAGAAAAGCACTAATCTCTCACACACACATATACTATTTCTACATATACATGTATATAGATATAAATGTACTATAAATAACTTTTAAATTTCTGTGTCATAAAAACCTCCCTTATATGTAATAGTTTACAAAAAAAATTGTAATTGGACATTTTTCTCATTGTGGGAACAATTTTTACACTAACAGAACAGAATTTTTATATCCAAGTGAGGGTTGTGGTATTCAAAATCATCACATTGAGAAGCAATGCACTTCTGATGTCATTATTGTTTAAAGCATTTTTGGTCACTGTTCTTTTGGAATGGTCTTCAAATCTCAGAATCTGTTTTAGTCCTATCCTCTTATTTGACTGATAAAGAATGGGCAGCCCATGGAGGTTAAAGAACACAAACTCTGAAGACTAGTAAGCATTAGAGTGTGATTTAAACTTCTATCTTTTGCGTATAGACCAAGTACTCCTTCCATTGTATCATATTACCACATTAATTTTTAATGTCAGTGATAGGAAACTATCATCGTAGTAGGGCTAATAGGATTTTTGGAAAATACCAAAAGTTATTTGTAATAAATACTGGAGAATAAGGCCACTGGTCAAGATGGGTATATAACACTTTTTCTTTGTCTTTGTCAAAAACTGTCTCCCAGATAAATTCTATCAGCCAAAATCTTGCCAGTGTAAAGAAATCAAGCTTTTGGATACAATTCACATCTTTTGTGTAGTGCCAAATCTCTCAGATGTTTCCAAAGGTCTACTGATTGATTCTTTGACCTTATGGAATGAATACTGGCAATCAATCTCATCACTTTATGGGTGCATCTTTCACACAAATGTTTGTGATGTTTTGTTGGGAACATTCAAAATATGGCTACAGAAAACTGAGATCTTAATCTCATTTGTAATTATTATTCATATTAGAAACTCTCTAGAGGTCTTCAAACATGGCAAAAAAGCAAATGGTGTTAAATTATGGGCTGATCAGTTCTAGAAAAAGTATCAAATAATGCATGTCATAGAAGATAACAATCCAATTAATTAGTCTTTTCCTATACTAATAAGATAATTGAATTGTTGCTTTATTTCCATCTCTCCATGAAAGATGTATTTTAAAAGCAAAACAAAATAAAACAACAAAAAGAAAAAAAAAAGTTACCCTACTAAAAAGAGAACACATGGACTCTCCCCCTTTCTACATTATTTTTTCTATTTAACCGCTACATACAAAATTTATTGTCTTTGAATCTAGTGTCCTAGGATACAAAGAATGGGTCAGCTGGTTTAGTTCATTGTCATGGTATTTACAATTTCAATAGCAATCTTGGCTCCCTTCTCTATGTGATCTTTGCCTCAATTGCCTTTTATCCTTTACTTCAGACCCACCCCCTATTTTCGAAAAGGACATACATTTGTCTAAAATCCAAACAGCATTATTTGTATTGAAAGTCTCTCTTAACTACACTAAGGGCAGAATTCAAGACACCATCTGTTTGATTCGGATGAATGCATTTAGTGATAGTCTTAAAACTTTTTTATTCTGCCCACTAAAGATCTCCATTAAAACATCATAGTTTTTTTTTTTTTTTATTTCATTTGATTCTATTCATATTGTTCTCTATTTAGAATTTAGAATTTGAATTCATACACAAAAATACCATTTCTTTACTTCATATTTATTGGAGTCTTAAAGAATCAAAATACCTTGTATCTTGTATTTTGAAATGTGAATACACAGTCTTCCTTTTTCTTCTTCATAATATCAGTTCCTACTAAACATTTTATCAAACCTGGTTCACACCCCAAAACTCTAAGGATAAGCTTTGGTAATAATCTTGTTTTGATGGTTAACTTTAGCCAGATATCAAATGATAGTCCCAAATATTTGACAAAATATAGACCCACTTACTTTTGCTGAAATATTTGAATTGCAGGTAAAAAAAGACTTTAAAATAAATTTTGGCGTTTCCATTATCATAATTAATATACTACAGATTCTTCTTTAATTTGTATATGATATGTTTAGCTTAACATCACAAAAGTCAACAATAATAAAAATGTAAATTATTATCAAAAGATTGCCCGGCATTGAGAGAACATTTTGAAAGATGGCTTATCAGTTGTTCATTTTTCCCTGTCAGATGTTGAAATCTTTTACTCTTCCTATATTGCAAAGAAATGCAGGTCTACTGATAGTGTCTACTTGTAGCTAAGCTGTGGAAAAGTCAAAATTTCATTTTATAAAGACAGTTATCATGAAGAGTGCTGCAGGGCTAGGTTATTGGTCCTTATTTAGCAGGCCCATAGATAAGATGTCTAATTTCCTGACCAAGCATTTGCTGCGTTTGTCTGTGCATGTGTATGCATGTGTGTGTGTTGTGAGTGGGGATGGTCTTAGTGAAACATATTCAATACCAGTAGAAAGTATCTACTTTTGTTCAAAATTCTTTTATGCTGGGTACTGAAATGCCAAAAACAAAACAAAACAAAACAAAAAATCCTTAGTGTTTATGAAATTTATTGTGCTTTTAGAAAACAACATTTATTGTCCCAATGTAAAATATTGAAAATCTCAAATTAAAAAAAGAATTTTAAATATGGATTATTTAAATAAAAAACATAAATTTCATATGAAGAGGTGACAATTATATTTACATTTGGCAGGAGTAAAAACAAAATTTTCATGATGCTTTAAAACTTTGACAGTTTTTCATGCTTAGAATTATATATCCTACCAAAAACAAACAAACAAACAAAAAACAAATAAATTAGTAGTTAGTGATATTGACTATTTTTTTTTAGCTTAGAAGGAAACTATCTTTGCCACCATCCTTTAGCACCTTTATGGTGCATTTTCAGTTATTAAGAAAAGGAAAAGTACTTATAAATTTTTTTCCTCTTCCTTCTCCAGATATCCTTTTTCATAAAGCTTCAATTTTTCTATTTCTCTGAATCAATCTATGAATGAAAAGTTATTGATTCATTGGGAACACTTCTTTACAAGGGACTATATTAGATAACGTGAGCAAATCTGATCTTTTCCATTCAGTTCTTTCAATTTTTCCTTTTATTTCTTTCATCAATAGCATAAGATGCTCATAATTAACCATAATGAATGCTGGATTTATTTGTTTTAATTTTTGTAAAGATTTTGCAATTAATTTTTTGTTGACATGAAAGCAAGATTTTCTAAGTTGGTTTTGATAGAATGATTAAAAACATAAATAATGTTTATTAAAACATGCTAATATGAGTATCTTCTTGGTGAATGCAACTTTAATTTTTTTTTCTTTCCCAGTGTTTCTGAAATGAAAGTTATTTCATGAAATAGAAAAAAAGAATCTAAACTTTCCCCAAATTCCAATTAAAGTTTATTTTTTAAACCGCATATTTTCATTTGCTACATTATTCCCATTTTACAAGTGAAGGAAGTGAGACTCAATGTCTAACACTCTTTCCATGCTATCACATTTTCTCTTCTGAAAAAATTCACATTCATCATACTCATTTTGCATAAAAGGTAATGGAACTCAAACACATATTTAAATGTTCTCATTATTAATTATCCCCTTTCCATTTTTTGGAAAGAACGTCTTTAATTTTTGTTTTATAAAATAAATAAAAATATTAGAGCCTGCCAGGTAGCACACTATTTTATTATCTCACGTGGGGATTATGGCATTGCAGGGCTTTAAGTGATGCTTTCTATACCACAATATGTATATCCCTTATTTTCTTCACTTTTTTATTTAAGAAAAAAATATTTTTATAGTATTCACAAAAATTTTAAAACTCTATGTCCTTAGGGAAAATATAATATTTTGATTTATCTGGAATACAATTAATGTTTCTAAGTACTGAATATGAATTCATGTGTTACACTTTTTTCAGAAATAAATAATGAAATAGTGACAGTATAATATATTTAATGAGATATGAAGTCTAAATGAGGAATACATATCTAAGTTTAAAGCTTACTAAGAACTGGACACTTCTTTGTATTCAGAATATTTCATTTTTAGTAATGGGTTGATGTTTGTTATCTAGATTCTTGTAAAACATAAAAAGAATAACCTGCTCAGTTCTATGGTTTTTCCATAGTTGTTTGATATTATGATATTATGATCCATTAGGAAGGATGCCATATTTGGCAAAAAGAAATCTTGGTACAAATCTTAGTAATCCTATTTACTACCAAGTTCCACAAAAAGGGCATGGCTAATAAACAGTGCAAATACTATTATTTTAGAATAATCATTTTCTTGATATAAAAGTGAAAGTTTAGGTTGGATGAAAGGAGAACTTGAAAACTTCCTAATAATTATAGTTACCTAAATGTGGAGGAGTCTGCCTCCAGAAATCCTGAGTTTCTCATTATTATAGTTCTTCAAGCAAAGAAAGCAGGACATTGGCTGGGAATGTTATAGACAAGGTTATTAAATTGTGAATGGGATAGGGTAGCTTCCAAATCACAAGTTATATAAATTTGTGAATCTCTCTGAAGCACTGTGGCTTTATCTCTAAAATCAGAGTAATAGTGTTTTCTCTAAGTACTTCATCTACTCCTTGCAAGAAAAATCCTTTATTAACTATAAAGCTACAGATAAGAATAAGCATTATTTTTCTGTCTATACTTTTCTAAATATTCCCAAACTACTGGATTTTATTTGCAAGATCAAGTGATAAAGATATTAGATATTAAGAGAAATTTGAAACATACAAACACAACAGTAAAAAGCAATTTAGGAATTCCCTCTCTTCTTATTTTAATGAGTTGTGGCACTGTAAGTCAATGTTAAAGCATTATTCATTTAGTTCCTTCCTTCTATTATCTGCTCTTCCCAATTTGCCTTTGGCATAGGTACCCAAACTACCTTTCAGTGATAGTATTGCAAACTGGATAGAAAACCAATTCTGGAGTTAGAAAGAGTTGAGTTCAAGTCTTTCTTGTGACTATGTCCACGTCATTTTACTCAGTGTTCCATATGATCCTTGAGAACATAAATTTTGGTTGCTAATCTATAACTGCAAGGAATTACCACTCTGGGAGTAACCCTATACTAATGTCAACACTTTTTTAATACTCCCTTTAAGGGATACTATCTTAGCTGAACTGATTAGTAGCCATTCCTTCAATTTGAAACTGCTTTTCCTCTCTTTGCATTTCATAGACCATCATCACTGTGCCTGAATGGTAATCTTTCCAAGTCTCTCATACATATAATCCATGTTTTCTTTCAAGGCTCAAAATTGGTTCTAACTTCATGAAGTCTTTCCTGATTTTCTTTCATTATTAATTCTATATTCCTCTTTAATATTCCTCATATTAATTTGTATACAAGAGGTATCCCTCTAATCCAGGAATTCTTCTTCAACCTTTTTTTTTTTTTTTTTTATGTCACAGACTCCTTTGACAATCTTTTGAAGCCTATCAGCCCTTCTCAGAATGTTTTAATGATAAAATTGGAAGGATTACAGAGGAAACCAATTATATTGGGATATAACTATTAAAACATTTTCATAAAGTTCACAAATCCTAGTTTAAGAATCCCTGCTCCAAAAGAACAAAAAGAAGTCATTCAATCCAAATCTCTCATATTATTTATGAAAAAGCTGAAATGCAGAATTTCAATAATCTCAGTTAACACTGTGCAGTAAGTGGAACAATTAAAATTGAGATTTTCTGACTCTCAAACCAGTTTTACCATATTTCTAGCGCCTAACACAATACCTTGAATATGTTAGATAAGCAAGTATTTATTGAAATGAAATGAATTTAATGTAATTGGATTAAAAATAGTCTCATAAATATTGTATTCATGTGTATTGTTGTCGATTACATATAGTTTAATGCCATTGATCTTCCAATTTTCTTGTTGACTTCATTTGGGATACCTCTTAGGACATTTAATATTTAACTATTAACTCTCCCACCCCCAGATTTGTGCCATTCACAAAACTGATGAACATACATTCATATGTATCCAAATGATTCTAAAAAAAAAAGGTTGAATAGACTAGGTATGAATATATATATTCTGCATCACCAGAAATTACTTTCTAGGATTAAGTGATCTGTTTTGATTTCCTCTTATTTCCAACTTGTCCATGAGATACAAACATAGATACACACACAAATTCTCTCTCTCTCTCCCTCTCACTCATTCACATTTTGAATGCAAATCTTCATTCTTCTAATATTTCAATAACTGGATCTATTGTACTATGGGAATTTTGTACAAAGGGAATTTCTTCCATGTATGAGTTCACTAGATTGTCACTGAAGTTCTTTTCAACTCTGAGATTCTGTAACTTTTATCTATTTATAACATTGTATGTGAGTGGATACATTCACAATATATATATTGTTTGGCTTGACTGCCTTTTTATCTATTTTGTAAAGTTTTATTGGTATTTTTGAGTTTTACAGTATTTCCCATGATGCCATTATACCCCTTCTAACAACGAAAATCAGCTAAAGAAGACTGACCAATAAAACAACTGTATTTGATAATGTCTGAACCACTGTCCATCTGTTCCATGTTCTCTACCACAAGTAAAAGAGAGTCTTTTTTATCATCTGAGATCAAGATAAGTCATTGCCATTAACCAGAGTTTATATAAGCTTATTTATTTATTTATTTAAAGAAAAATATACTAACTACCATCATCACTTCTTTTCTTTGTTCATGGTGTTCATGAACTGTGACCATTAATAATCAATTCTGGAACTAGATTTTTTTTACTTAGTATTCTGAACTTTTTGGAATTAATCTTTTTCTGTCTTAAAAATTCAAAAAAAAAAAAAAAAAAAGAAGAAAGAAAACATGTGTCCAGTTTCAGTCTTTCAAAACTTTTTCCATTATCCATGATTACTCAAAGATTACAGATAATAGAAATAGATGAGTGAAATAAAAGAAGAATGTAAGGAAAAAGTTGACTTATATCAATGTTTTGATTTTAGGCCTTTCTATAGCTCCATTTATCAAACTCACTATTAATGAGGGCCTACCAGATGGAGGGCACTATGTTGAAAATATTGGAAGTTGCTGATGTTAGAGGCTGAAGATTGCTTCAGTAATTATTTAACAGTGTATAAAGATAGAATACTATCTTTTACTTCTAAGACTAATTTTAATTTATTTTTATCTCTTTTCTGATGATTGTGATAGATTTGTAAAGCTACATAAGAGGATTGAGAAAATAACTAAAAAAGCTTGCTTGTATTCACCTTTTTTTTTTTTCAAGAGGGATAAGACATATTCCCCCCTCCTTTTTCTCATTTCCATCCCTTTCTCAAGTGCTTTGGAACTTAGATCACCTTTTTTGCCCTTATGAGTTCTTTTTTATGTTTTCTATTAAAATTATATTCCCAAAACAACACATTTGACTGATTCTGATGGTTCTTTTTTAAGGAAACAAATAGTTTTTTTTTTTTAAGTTGTTTCCTAAGAACTTAGAAAATAATATTTCTGAAGACATTACATAAAATTATTAGAATTACAAAATGAAAGCATGGTAAATATTTTACTTTGCTATTCCACTAGCATAACTGGAAAACTGAGGAAGACATTTTCTTAGTTGTATGATACTTTATTAAGGAAAAAAAATACAACAAAACCTTATATCATAACAGTGCCGAGCCTGTGATTTTAAATAAAAATCCAAATATTTAGTTATTAAATCTTTCCATTTCTTTGGCACAAAGGTATTTGTTACTTTAAAGTTAAGTTTCAAATGCCTTTATTAATCTACCATACATTTATCAAGTATTTCCAATATGAAAATGCTAACATGGAGACTAGAGTAGAAATAGAAGAATATAAAACTCCTGTCCTCAAAAGAGATTCAAATCTAATAAATTAGTGGATAAAGTTCTCCATATATTTCCAGATGTACTTTGAGAAAGAAAAAAATCAGATAAAAAAATGAGATTAAAAGGCAAATAGAAACAAATTAGGACCACAAAACCAAATCAAAAACATGCCATAAAAGGCAAAACTAAAAGCTGTTTCATGTGTTCAAATTTTTGTCTGAAATTTTTAAAAATTAAATCTCACCCAAGTGAATAAAATATTCGAGGTTTAATTTTAGTTTTTTTTTTTTCATTTATTTTATCATTTAAAATGTAGAAAATGGGTCCACACAGTAATACTGGCTCTTTTCTAAGAGTGTGTGTGTGTGTGTGTGTGTGTGTGTGTGTGTGTGTGTGTTCTGAGTTTTCAAATACTAATGGTTTCTTTCTGTCTTTGGAGATAAAATATAATATTTTCCCATACAAACTTCTTGAAGCTGTATTTTCCAATATAGTATGTTTGGGTGATGATCATAGGCTCATTTTGCCTTTAAAATAAGCTGTGCCTAATGATACCATAATTTTTTTCAAAGTTGTTCATAAATATTTTAAAATTTTTCTTTTCCTCCAACAGTATAAATAGGCAAGGTAGACTACCTTCATCTGTGGTGAGAACTTACTTTTGCTGTAACTTTGAATCTGTTATTCAGGGCACTATAAATTGTTTTAAACTATTTGTCTATTCATCTCCATCTGGGCAGACTAAAATCAGTCATGATCTTTGTAAAACACATCAACACATTTCTTTATTCTCTCACTTAATCTACTTGTAGCTTTTATAATTAAAAGGATCTGGATTACTGTTTTTTTTTTTTTCATTTAAAGATTCCATCAGCTTTTAAATTTGATAGTGCTCAAATTCACCAAGGATTAAATGAAAAATAAATATACATTTTCATAGCTATTAAATCACTGAATTTTTCATTGACATTAATATCATCTTGAATTGTATTATATACATAAGTGCTCCATAATTTAGAAAGTCAATAACAAATCTATCAAAAGTAATTTAAATCCTTCAAAAATAATATTCATTAGTTTATCCTATTTTCATTTCATTGCTTTTGTTCCTTACTACCTTTTTCACCCAGAAAAATAAGTAACAACCAGTGTTGCTTTTGAAATTAAAAAAAAAAAATGTTTCAAATCATTGGCAAAGCTTAATGACTTCTGACTGCTGAGATATGTTAATTTAAGCCAGACCAAATGTTCCTCAGCTGCAAATATTTGGTGTTGTTCACTGGGAACTGGCAAGATTTATGAGGGCCCAGTGGCAAAGACTCTGTGCTGACATGCCTCACATTACAATTGTTTCACATATTTGCTGATAAAAGACTGTTAAGAAAAAAAAAAAAATACTCAACTTTTCAGTGAAATAGTCAGATCCAAAGAGTAAGGAGGTTTTCCATACACTTTTGTATTAGAAATATCCACAAAGAGCTATTTAATAACTGAGTTGCTTAAATTTTCCTTCCAACCTCAGTTATGTGAACCATTTTAACTTGTACTACAAAAATAGAAAACTACATTTGTGCTTTTATGTATAATGAAGTTGTGCCACACAAGCTAATTGAATTTTCAGATATGAGATACAGAAGTTTAAAAAAGATAATTTCTCATTAATGTCTAATAGAAATTCATAAACATTGAACACTCCTTACAGCATCACTATGGCACAAATATAACAACTATTTTAATCTTATAGAATAGAAAACTGAGACTGAAAGTGAACTTACTTGCATTTCATAGCAATTGACAAACTTTTTGGGTTGACTCTCATTTGCTCTAAATTAAATGTGTTCTACAAAAGTAGAAGAGAGAACCATTATACTAAAATAGTGAATAACCTTTAAAAAGGCAAAGAGGATTGATAACTTTAGTCAATTAAACAGATATTTATTAAACTCCTGCTGTGTGCAAAGCACTGTTATGTCCAGAGGGAGATAAATGTTTAATAAGTAGGGCCATGAAATTTGCAGTCTTGTAGGGAAATATTATTCATACCCAAATAACAATAATTCAGAATTGCATATAGTAAGTATATAAGAGAGATAAATATAAGCAAAATGATTTTGGGAGGGAACACTAGGAAACTGTGTCTAGGAGTTGGCATTTAAAATTGTGTTAAACACATACATAAGAATAAACAAGAAATTAGGGATAACTGAGGGAAAGAGAAAAACTTCAGAAGAAAACTTTTGAAATGTTTTGAATACCCAAGAGAAATAATAGTCTAAGGTTTAGACTAAGCACTTCTCAGGGGAGATGGGGTTTTGTCTCATATCAAGACTTAAGTAACTGGTAGAATTAGAAATTTCCCTGATTACATATGGATTTCATGTTTTCTCTTCTAAACATTCCATAAATTTTTGTTTTAGAAACCTTTATGTTCCATAATGACTATGGAAAAAATTAAATCTGC